>NC_137926.1:18112705-18117705 GCF_963457725.1 Sprattus sprattus
AGGGCCAGCACCATACAACACGCACGCACGCACGCACACACACACACACACACACACACACACACACACACACACACACACACACACACACACACACACACACACACTTTGAGCGTGTTCATTAGAGAGATGCAGAGAGGAGGGCCAGCGCGATTACACGACTCAAAACACAAACAGCAAAGAGGCCTCACACTGAGCCAGCCAGCCACACACACAAAGGCCCGGAGCAGACTGCTTCCTGTCCAAACGCACTCACACACCGTCTGTCACCGTCTCTCTACTCTCTTCTCTTCTCTTCTCTTCTCTTCTCTTCTCTTCTCTTCTCTTCTCTTCTCTTCTCTTCTCTTCTCTTTTCTCCTCTCTTCTCTTCTCTTCTCCTCTCTTCTATTCTCTTCTCCTCTCCTCTCTTCTCCTCTCTTCTCCTCTCTTCTCCTCTCCTCTCCTATCCTCTCCTATCCTCTCCTATTCTCTCCGACCTCATTGCCTGCCCAACACACACACACACACACCACAACAGACTTATGTAAACAGATGCACGCATACCTAAACACACATCCACACAGAGTAACCGAGAAAAACAAATACACCTTGAAAGTAACCATATCAACACAGACACCGCTTAGCAGACTAACCCAAACACCTACATGCACTCAAGCACAGCCTCCTCTATCCTACCTAAACACCCACCGCCCGAGCAGGCATATACTCACATATGAACACACTCACATATGAACACACTCACAAAGCTCTTACACACCCAAATGCACCTGCAGTTGTCTCACAACCATTCAAAATGAGTACTAAACTTGCCTGTTGGCAAATTCATTTTTCTTCTCACACTAAAAAAGAAAGTGGGTTCCTTTGGTGAGCTCTGATTGGCTTGTGTTGAACTTTACCTCACTGGCAACATTCACTGGGATGAAAGCATCTGCCCACACACTGAGTCAATGTCAATGTAAATGCCATCTAAATACACCCAGCCTCTCACAACATTCCTATCAGGTGCTGCACTTACAGCATGCCATAGCAACCTGTGGTTACCGCTTACATTAACACATGTACAGGACGCACGGCCATGGGCGTGGGGATTTCTGCGGGTGTCAAAATGTTTCACCTTCCTGAGTGATCCAATGGCCCTACAAGCATCCACAGTCAGTCACATTAAGCCATCCTTTCAACAGACATCCACTGCCAAAACAGTTTCCCCCATCAGTTTAGTCCACGACACTATACTGTCTACACTACACAATCCTTTGGCAGTGTGCTCAAGTCTACCACAGAAACCTCAACTCTAGTAAGTTGGCATCCACAGCCTCTGGCTCTAACACTCACTCTCAGCTAGCCGTCATCTACGGTTTAAACTGCAGCTCATCTAATTGTGTCTGATCACAGCAGACACCTACTGTCTGTGGTAAGGTCCAACCAACCTGCATGTGTACAGTCTAACCCTCATGGAAATGGCCAGTAAAAAACATTGTAGGAATCACACTTGTCATGTACATGATCAATCTGGTCAAGACCTAGCATATATATTTCATACTTAAATGGCATAATGCTTTCCAACATGCAAGGTGGGTCATACTGTATATAAAACATACATTCTTTTCTATGTTACTGTATATGAAAGGGGCCATAATTATGTGTGTTCACACACAGGTATTGAATATACTATATAAAATGAACATGTGGATTTTACAGACTTTTTCCGTATGGGAACCTAACAGTCCTGCAGGTATCCAGGGCCAGACATCACCTCAGTCTTTAGTGAGTGGATCTATACTAAAGCTGCCTTTAAAAAGGCCTCCAACCGAATAACTGTTTAGCATTTACCGGCCCCCCGCTTCTCCAATCACATCTAATCACTTTAAACAACTAGCATTCTCAGAGCACCTAGCTGTCGAACAGAGACTGAATGTCTGCGATGTAACATATTGATCTGACGGCATCTGCAGACAGACAGGCAGGTCTCTCAGCGCGTCTCCGTCTGGTCTGACTCAACGCCCCTGCTGCACATCAGTCAGATGCTAATGGCTTCAGGTCAGTGTGTGTAGTCTGTGTAGTGTGTGTGTTACCTGTGGCCTCGCGTAGGTCCTGGAAGAACTTCTGATTAAATATGAAGGCCACCCCACTGATCTCCTCCACTTTGGCCTCGGCCGTTGTGTTCCGGTTGATGAAGTTGCACGTGATGGCGATTGCCAGCTTCCCCCGGAACTCCTTTCTGCGGAAGCCTGTGGGGAGGGGGGGAGGGGTCAAAGGTCATGCCAGTTCACTAGTCCAACCAAAGATGCAGACAAGCAATCCCATTGCCATTCACACACAGCACAGGAGAGCAGCAAACATTCCCAGAAAATATCCCCGGAATGTTAGTGTGTGCATTTGTGCGTCTGTTTGTAGGAGTTTATGTGTGGGTCTGCATGTGTGTGTGTTCTCTTGTTACCTGCGAGAGTGTTTCTTCTACCATCAGCTCCGATGATGACGTCAAACTCCAGCTCATTCACCGGATGAGTCCTGGGGTGCACCTCTGCCCTCCAGCCTATCCCTACAACCCACACACATCAGGGTCAGACATTCCATTCCAAAATCACTGGCGGTATTGTGTTGTCTTAAGGGGGGCTCCCCCGCTTTTGTAGCCCAGTCAGAGACTGATGAGGTGGGGCAGACTCACTCTCGTTCTCCTGGTCCTCCGGCGGCTCGATGAGGCCCTTAAACTCCACATTCACATGGATCTCAATGCCCAGCAGCAGAGCCACCTTCAACAGCATCAGCTGCAACTGACGAATACCTACACACACAAAGACACAAAGACACACACAAACACACACACACACACACACACACACACACACACACACACACACACACACACACACACACACACACACACACACACACACACACACACACACACACACACACACACACACACACACACACACACACACACACACACACACACACACACACACACACACACACACACACACACACATATCTAGCAGTTAGCGTGTCATTGAAGGCTACCAAAGTAGTTCAAGGAAAACCATCAAATGACTGCAAAATAAGGAAGAGGGAAGAGGGTAAAAATATGAACTTCTCAAGTGACTACTACAAATAGAATGTGACAGAAATAAGGAGAAGTAGGTTCTGGATATAGAAGAGCTGCTGGAAAGAAAAAGGTTCATTTGGGGTTCAGACTAGCGAGACTCACTGATATGGTCGATGGAGCCGGCACAGAATTTCCCATGAAACTTCTTGGCCCCGAGGCTCCGGAGGTCCTGGATAGTGTAGGGCCAGAGGTGGAGAACATTGTTGCGGGAGAAGGCATCCCTCTTCTCCAGCAGGACCACTTTGGCCCCCAGGAACCCCAGCTCTATAGCCGTCCGCAGTCCGCAGGGGCCCGCACCAATGATCAGACACTGAAGAACAACACATGGACATGAGAAGTGTTTATGACATCTCTCATACACACTCACACACACAGACACACAGACACACAGACACACACACACACACACACACACACACACACACACACACACACACACACACACACACACACACAGAGTGTACGTTTCTACCACCGTTTCTACCGCAGTAAAGTGTACTTTATTCATAACATGCCAATGGCATTCTGGGATTCTCAGTGCCAGAACACAGCACAGCTTGAGCCCTAGTCCATGATCCTGGTGCTTCCGCGTGATCTACATAGGATGATGTACACACTCAAAACCCCCTCACCCTGAAGTTGGCACAGGCTCGGCCCTTCTTGTAGTCCTTGTGCGAGGCCCTCTTGTCCAGCTTGGCCCACAGCGCCTTGGCCTTCCAGTAGTTGAGCTTGGACTTGAGCTTGTGGTAGAAGATGCGTGACTCGGTGGGCTTGAGATTCACATGGTCGCACAGCTCCTGGAAGGCCTTCATGGTGCCTTTGAAGGTGCTGCCCTGGACGAAGCGGTCGAACAGCACATGGGAGGGGTTCACCTGCTCGCCTCCACCACCAACCCCGCCCAGCCCCCCTACACCTCCACGGTCCGCCATTGGTGCACCCCCCTCCCACAGACACCCCCAACGGCCCACCGGGGATCGTGGGACTGGAGGGAGGGGTCACTCAGTAAGTCTGAGCGCGAGGGGGGGGTAGTGATTAACTCCCGGCTTCACACATCCTCACTGCATAGAGAGAGAGAGAGAAAGGGAAATGGAGAAATTAGCCTTGATATTAAATCTGTAAGCCATACAGTAAAACCCTATTTCCATCATAATCATCTCACATTATTGAACTTAAAAGCAGAAATCAGGGCAGTTTGGCAAACTGCTAAATCCAAAATGTATAGTCTGAGGATGACTTATTACAGACAGATTGCAATGACGATTCCACCAGATAACGCAAAAAGCTTGATTGTTCCAGCATAACCTTAAGACTTGCTACAGACAAAGGCAACACCCAGAAACGATTCCCATCTTTGTAAATTATCAATCAATCAATCAATTAATCAATCAACCAAACCACAAATCAAACCATTAATACATTACTTAATCACCTACACCACAACACCAGTCATGGATTCACACAGATGTAGAGGGCAATGTTGTTGCCAAAGAGATGTCTTTAACACTCTCTTTTACATCCAATTCACAATATACACATAACATATAACGCACATAATAACATATACACACGCATCTATAGCCAGCTGCTGTCTGGGCGTTGGTGTGAATGCCAGGAATGTGTGTGTGTGTGTGTGTGTGTGTGTGTGTGTGTGTGTTACTGTACAGAGGCCGACATTATTATATATGTCCTGGCCAAGTTGGAGAAGCGGGGCAGGACCTTGTGCTTTATATAAATGAGGGCAGTGTTACTGTGATAAGGCCAAGCCATGAGCCAGAGTCCAGTGGCGGCAGCGGGCATGCCAGACGGCTTATAAACAGGAAACACACAGAGGAGATTCCAATAGACGTGCCCACCAAGTCTGCTTTTACCAAACATCCAGAGCAAGATGCCAGCA
>NC_137926.1:18122705-18132705 GCF_963457725.1 Sprattus sprattus
GCAGCACTACCGAAACACAGGATGTTTTGTAAAAAATTAAGTATATTGTATATTGTATATATTTAATCAACTAAAATGTTATGATACGGATTGGATTAATGTATGTTCAATTTCATCAATCAACAACTCTGGAATCAATATGATCAGTATTTTGCATTTTACAAAGAAATATTGCACTTAGATTTTGATGAATTGAATAAATTGAACTTGAAAATTTGGTAAAAAATTAATTTTTATGGATTTCATTGTGAAAACCTTCAAGAAATATTTGTAAAAATACTCTTCAGAGAAGGAAAGGAAACACAATCTGAACAGGTCAATAATAATACTTTTTTACTATAGTATATGCGATGTTTCGGTAGTGACAATTTTTGGAAGAGGAAAAACATTCCAACACATTCTGAAAATACAATATAAAAATTGACTGTTCTTTTACTAGGTATGTGTACTTTAGATATAGTTCAATATACATACGGACAAAGTTTTGGGAATAAAACAATCAAAAAAATCAAAATATTTCCGACCTGACTTTGCACCAATTCGGTAGAATGGCCCATATACACACAGTACACATACTGTTGTATCCATATTTCAGTGGAATCAGAGAGAAACTACTGATCACTTACTGCAACAGGGGAAACCATGTAGGAGAGACTGATTACTTGTGTTACTCTATCTATGGACGGCAAAGACACATTAGATAAATAACACAAGCACTGGGCTGTGAAACACTAATGCGTATAACACAGAGACAATATCAGTACCTGTGTTTGTGTGTGCGTGTGTGTGTGTGTGTAGGAGGTATTATGCCTGTGCAGATGATGCTGTCCACAGTCTAAAGCCTCCCCATAGGAGGTGACAGTGATTCTAACTGCACAGGTTTCATTATGTGGCATTATGTTAACATGTGATGTTGTTTTTTACTTTGTCATTATCAGCTCCTTAACAAGACTCATTGAATGACTGACAATAAACGACTCGACTTTGTTCTGGTTTTGATAATAAGTAGGCATCAAGGAAGTCGTGATCAGAGGTTGATACGGTATTGGAAATTCCTCTGTTGCCATGGGCCTGATGGGCATTTTTAGTATCACTGCCCAGACTTGCCGCAGAAAGACACACACAGACACACACACACACAAACACACACACACACACACACACACACACACACACACACACACACACACACATACATTGCATACAAAGAGGCACACACGTGTGATGTGGCATGCATTTTTCAGCTTTGCGGAGGGATTGTGTCACACACTTAGCTATAAATAGAGCAGATTACACGCTGACTGCATGCTGTCCAGCCCACTGCAGCTCCTGTGGGATTCCATTGTTTACATAGTGCTTCAGCTGCGTGTGTGTGTGTGTGTGTGTGTGTGTGTGTGTGTGTGTGTTTGTGTGTGTGTGTGTGTGTGTAAAATAGTGAGTGTACATTACAGTACAGGATTGGGCACATGGTAATGGAGCTCTACATTTGTGAGGAGTAGGTAGGTGCCAATTCAGTGTGTGTGTGTGTGTGTGTGTGTGTGTCTCTGTGTGTGTGTGTGTGTGTACTGTGCATGGCACTCAGGAAAGGGGTTAAGGAGACAGAGTCTAAAAGCACACTGTGACATGTGATCAAAGCCTGCAACTCTCTTCAACTACAACAGAGTAACACTACCTGCCTCAGCCTGAACCACAGGGGAGGGAGAGATACACCAACAGAGAAACAGAGAGCGAGGAAGAGATAGAGAGAGACCAAGAGAGAAACAGAGAGAAACAGAGGGAGAGGGAGGGATAGAGAGAGGAGGACAGAAGGAGAGAGACAAAACAAACAACATTCTGAGCTTGCCACAAGTGGCAAAGGAAGCAGAACTGTTCGGTCACACAGGCATTTTACGCAAGCTGGGTACCATTTGCAAAAACACGTCACACACACACACACTCTTGACTGACACCGTAACATTGCACCATAGAAATCACATACAGCCCTGGACCCAACACTCACAACCCAAAAATGAGACAATATTTTACAACAAACACACTTTCTCAAAGAGCACCAAGCACAACTTACCATAACATGGTATAAGCAACACAACATCGTACAGAAGCACAACTTAAATTAACAACAAATCAACAACAAAAAACGACCAGTAAAACCGACACCCACTATTGAAAACAGTAAACAAAACACCTTTTGTACAGTATACAAAACTCAACAAACCCCTAAGACAGGCACATCCTCCCCCTCACACGCACACTACACCAAAAGCCTAACATGTGATCATCGGTTGCCTTTTCAGTCAAGGTCCCACAGTGACTTCCTCATTCCATGCGTTCATTGATGGGAGCGTAAAGCACCACAGCGCAGGTAAGGTCAACACTAGCACTGTGTCCTTAGGCGAGGGCTAGGGCTACAGCTGCTACTGAGCTCATGTCTAAAGACCCTGCTGTCTGAACACACGGGAGCCAGAGCCAAGAACAAGAGCAGATTCTCGAACACCCTCACCTCACTAGAAAAACATACAAACAAAAAAATATATATATATATATATATTTAGGCCTACATAGGTATGTATGACTAGTGTATATATGACTAGTGTACATTTCCAGTCATTACCTTGAACTTGAAATGAACTACCGGTATTAAGACCATAAATTAAGAATTGCATTTAGCATGGCTTCAGTATGCACATAAACTGGAGCGTCTTTAGTAGTTATTTTTCATGGCGCGGGTATTCTCTGTCTGCACTGCACCTTCCAACTTCCTACTGCTGAATGAAGCACTAAAACCATCAGACTGATTCAAATAAAGGGAGAATTTATGGACACTTTATTCCGTTCTGCTGACTAGGGAAGGGAAGGGAATAGTGTGTGTGTGGGTGTGTGGGTGTGGGTGTGTGTGTGTGTGTGTGTGTGTGTGTGTGTGTGTGTGAGCAAAAGAGAGGACACAAGAACATTGCAGCTAACTTGCAAGCGAATTCCACTACCAAAGCAGTGTGTGTGGGCTCACACTGCACACATGTCCAGAATTATGTCCAAGATCCAAACTCAGACAGGTGTGAGCTATTTCCGCCACTCCTCTGGGCTGTGAAGAACCCGATCGGACAGAGCAGCCGGGTCAGGTGTCTCTCTCTCTCCCTCTCTCTCTTTCTCTCTCTAAATGACTCCTGAACATCTAAGATGGTTGCTCCATCAGCAGGTCAGCCCAGTGGCCTCCTGGTTCAAGCAGAGGGAGAAACCGCACATGTCTGATGTTAATGTATAATTTCCTGTATTCTGACACGGGCAGAAGTGGGCCAGGGTTAATATTGTACTTGGCAGCCCAGTAGAGGGGCTTAATGTCAGGGCTCTGCAGAGCTGGAGCCCTCTGGAGTTGCTTCAGTCAGCATTTCCACCTTCAGAGGCAAAGAATTTACCAGATCCTCCCTCCTTCCACTTCCAGTTCCTTCCTTCAGCTTTCCCTTTCTACCTCCCCCCCTTCCCCTCCTCCCTCTCTGTCTCTCTCGCGCTCTCTTTCTCTCTGATCATTTTGTCTGCTCTCGTTTTTTCTCTGCCTGTTGTTCTGAGGAGCCGGCTGCTCTATTGCTGAACTCTGTAACACTCCCAAGAGGACAGAATGGAAAGTGCCTGAAAGATCTTCCAGCTCCTCCACCTCCGGATACTTCTCCAGGAACATCATGCATCATGCAACACACACACACACACACACACACAGACATACAGTCACACACAGACACCCTCATCCCCAAAAGCCCTTGTGCAAGAAGACAGACAGACACACACACACAGAGAGAGGCGTGACCTCTGAGGTCACTTCCTCTCCTGAGAGACATTAGGAGGATCAGCTGGTGTGTGCTGCTGCCCCACCCAGTTCGCTCTCCGCCACTGTTGCCACGGTAACAAACACTAGAGAGCATTACCTCATTGCAACCCAGACAATCCTGCACCGCTGACAGATGACAATGAGTGAGCTGGAGGGGGAGGGGAGGCTAGCAGCTAGTAGTGTGTGTGTGTGTGTGTGTGTGTGTGTGTGTGGGGAGGGGGGGGGGGGGGGGGTAGACCCAGAGGCAGAGTCATGTCTACCTGACTTCAAGGTTGAAACTCTGAAGCAGCTGTCTTATCTTATAGTAAACAATTCAATATCTCTCTTTGAGTCATCCAGTGCAAGTTGGACACAAACAGTCCTCTACCTCTTCTTCAGAAGAGGTGAAATCAGGTCACGTGAGAGGGTAATATGCATGAGCTCCATGTTTCGTGTCAGATATACCCACAGGCTGTTTATTCCCAGGAAAGGAAGACAGACTAAATGTGTACAGGAAAACAAACCATGCTCTATGCTTGTCTCAATAGTTCTTTGGACCTGGTAATATGAGCTTCATTCACAGAAACAGGCGAACACCGTCCTGTACAGCAATTCTGAATACACACTGTGAGTTGGCCAACAGAAAAGAACCTGAGCCCAATGGCAGAGACAGTTGCGTGGGAGGAGAGAGAGTGTGTGTGTGTGTGTGTGTGTGTGACCACATGAACACGGCGGAGCAGGGACGCCGAGCGACCCATCTCAGCACGTCTCCCAGATTGAGTTTAAATTACAACCTACAAGCTCCACTGATCCTGAAATAGTCGTGTCTTTGTCTGCTTGCAGTCACGTTGTTGTTCTCCTGCACTTGGGCTGGCCCAGGAATACTCATGGACTACAAGCTGCGGACGGACTTCTCATCCACTACACCACTGCTGCAGCTCGTGCAGGCAGACTGAGGGGGGAGGGGGGGTAGACCAGGGGGTTATGAAACAGTCTGATATTTGGCAGAGCATCCCGCCACCCGCTGAGACGCCACGAGGGGAGGAGAGACAGGGCAGAGAGGGCAAGATGTCTCCTAGCACCCCCCCCCCCCCCCCCCCGACTCGAGCATCCACACTATTCTCAAGTTTGAGCCAACGTCAACATGCCATTACACACTCACACTCAGGGTCACAAGTGTTCACCCTATGGACTCAGCACCCTGACATCCCTCTGCAGCAGAGCAACGCCCTGGCGCCCAAACACTCTTCACTCCCCTCACACTACAGCATGGCGGCAATCCCCCCCCCCCCTACCCCTTAAGAAAATATCAATAACAAAAGAAAAAACATCCATCTTGCCAGAAGACTGCTCTCCTTGGACACAGAAACAAGGCTGTGAACTTAGCAGAGAAAAAAAGAAACTTCCCCCTCCGCCCAAAATGCACAAGCAGCAAACAGATTAGCAAAGCCACCATATCGCCAAAATCCAGAGGAAAAAAGCTTTGCAAATCTCCAGTAAAGCACCCGTTAAACCCACTCAAAGAGGGGGAAAATATTTAGCCACGAAAAAAGGATTGCGCTCGTTACATTTCAATTAGTTAATCTGAGCTCAGTAATCCCAAACGGATCGACACTTGATTTGATTTGTTTTCGTTTGTTTTTGTAGGTTTTTTAAGCGCTGCTGGGTGGGTGGTGAGAGAAGGAGGGTGAGAGAGAGAGAGTGCGGACCAATTAAGATATCACTGGGATTGGATTGCAAAGAAAGGCCAATGACCACACAACACAACACAACACAACACAACAACACTAAGGCAACATGGAGACAACTCTGCAGCAGCTGCATCCAGTCAATCACAGAACCGATCAAATGTTTGAACACACACACACACACACACACACACACACACACACACACGATAGCACAGGACACAGAAGGTCTCCACAGATGGTCTCCGACTCCAAGCTAATGTACATGTCTGTGTTCTTGCTCAGTCACAAAAGGAAACACACACACACAGCAGAAATCACACATCAGAGCAAAACTGTACACACTCTTATTCATACAAACCTTCTCCCTTATCTTTTTCACTCTCTCTCAAACACACACACACACACCAAGTAATGGGTACAGCAGTCACAGCAAACAAAGATAAGTCCCATAGTGTGGTTGTTAACTTCTCAGGCCACTGCCCTGCAGTACGGTGGTAGTGATATGTGTAACCCTAAGATACGGATGGTTTATCCATCAGTTCTGTGTTCCAGGATTTGGAACATTTGGCGATCAGCATGCCTTACTTTGCATAATTTTGCATGTGTGTAAGTGAGCTGAGCTAACAGAATCACATCAGACTTCACACTTCACATGCCATGGGTAGTGTGTAGGGCTAAACTGGGCCAGCCTAATTTCATTCAGACCCCATCCCCAGTCCACCAAACATATCATCCAGTAGCTTAGCACACTGGTCCCGGGCATGTTACACAGAATGGCCATATTAGTCTCTCTTTCCATGACAAGGCTGCCTGAAGCGTTCACAGTGCTTTGCTGGACAGCCCTGACACCGTCCTCATAGTTGCGGTTCTGAGGCAGACCCATTCCAAGGCAAGTTACGAGCTGGAAAGGCACACCAGGGTCACGTTCCAGCACGGTTTGTTGTTGTCGGTCACCACGGAAACAGCTACTGTCCCGTGGGTTCCGGTAAAACCTCACGCTAATAACAGACTGCCGGTTAACCGTTGGGTGAAAATAACTCGCTGCAGAAAAGGAGATGGAACCCTCTTGTGGGTACAGAATAAACACCTCCTTTCCCACACAGCTCAGAGGGAGAGAGAGAGAGCGAGAGAGAGAGAGAGAGAGAGGGGGGGGGGGGGGGGTAAGAGGACGAAGATAATCTATGACGCTGTCTTGATCAAGGAACAATTCCCCTACAATCCACCAGATATTGCATCCAGTCAATCACAGTGTGTTTGAGTGCATGTATGCGAGTTCAAGTTTGTGAGTGCAATTGTGTCTGGTGTGTGTGTGTGTGTGTGTGTGTGTGTGTGTGTGTGTGTGTGTGTGTGTGTGTGTGTGTGTGTGTGTGTGTGTGTGTGTGCGAGTGTGTTTACCCCTCCTCTCTGCCACAGGAACCCTCTGCCTCTACGCACATTACTAAAATTCCAGACACGATGGCTAAGCGCTAAAGAAAACCACTGGACAAAAACAAAACAAAGACTCCAAAAAAAGATTTCAGAAAAAGAGAGAGAAAGCAAACAAACGAGTGAGTGATTCTCTCTGACCTGCGGGGGGAATTAGGAGAGGGGAAGCAAACTCTGTTTAACTCCCACCATACAACACTCCGCCCTCTGGATGAGCTGGAGTGGAGAGGCAGATGGCCACCGGTGCAGCAGGCTCTCCCAGAGATGAGAGCGGCGCGGTGAAGTCTGCCGCCACGGTAATGTCCAATGAGCCATGACCATCCCTAATGAAGATGGATGACTTCCTCTCCACCAAAGCACAGAGCTCACGCAGGAAATATGAGGAAAGGGGGGAGAGGGGAGAAATGCACAGTCACACAGGGAGAAAGAAGCTGAAAGAACAGACAGAAATGGGGAAGGAGGGTGGGAGGGAGGGAGGGAGGGAGGGAAGGAGAAAAAGTAATAAACAATGGCCGAGAGAACCATAGACAGTGAAATACAGGAAAAGACAGACATAGAAGAGAGAGATGGGGAGATATAGAGTGAGAGAGGGAGAAGAGTGAGAGGTAGAGAGAGGGAGAGAGAGGGAAAAGAGGGAGAGAGGGAGAGAGAGTGAGAGAGGGGGTAAGAGTGAGAAGTGTGAGATGGGGGGAAGGGTGAGAAGAGCGAGAGAGGGAGAAGAGTAAGAGAGAGAGAGGGGGAAGAGTGAGAGAGGGAGAGAGACATTTATTGTTGCTCAGTGGTCTCTCTGTCATAATGAGTATCAGGGGTGGTCTGGAAGCCTGAGACTGTCTTTTTACCCATGATGCACTTCTCTTGATCACCGGCAGACTCTAATCCAGCCCACCTGGGTCTGTCTTCCCAGCATGCCGCACTAATCCCACTGAAAGGAGCCACCTCTTTGGGACAAACATCTACGTCTCACACACAAACACACATACACACACATACAGGTTCCTTCAGCCATCACTGATTTAGAACAAGGTCAGAGTTCATGGCCATGAGGAGGGCATGAGGTGAGGAGTTCAACAGGAGGATCAAGTGGCCACAGATGTCTGACTAGTGTGTGTCGGTGTGTCGGTGTGTCGGTGTGTCGGTGTGTCGGTGTGTCGGTGTGTCGGTGTGTCGGTGTGTCGGTGTGTCGGTGTGTCGGTGTGTCGGTGTGTCTGTGTGTCTGTGTGTCTGTGTGTCTGTGTGTCTGTGTGTCTGTGTGTCTGTGTGTCTGTGTGTCTGTGTGTCTGTGTGTCTGTGTGTCTGTGTGTCTGTGTGTCTGCTGCCCTGTTCTGACCTGTGCCCCGTCCCCTTAGCTCTCTCCAGACTCTGACTCAGGACTGACCCAACCGTCACAGGCTGCAGCATCCCCATGGATACCTTTGAGTGCCTGTGACCATCACCCCATTACCATCAGACATGGCTGTGTGTGCAAACACTTTCCTAAGGACACTTTCTGTCCAGACAGGGGCTCAGACAAACACACAACATAAACAAAACCTTAACGAGGCCCTAAGCAAACAAACAAAGACTTCTACCTGCAAGTAACAAATTCCTCCTCAATTACTCCTTCACCTCACATGGGGTTTTATAGTGATGCACACACAGTTTGAATAAGGAGCGTGTGTGTTTTTTTGTGTGTGTGTGCGCGTGTGTGTGTGTGTGTGTATGTGTGTGTTTTTGTCTGTCTCTCCCAGCGGTCTTTTCTAAGTACTCTTCAGGAAGCTGTATTTCCTCTTTAAGTCACTTAGCACTCCATTGGTATAGTTGGGTGGGACAGCCTCTGGCATGGTCTTCTCCTGTGCTTGCACGCAGTCACTTACCGATACTGCAGCAACCCTCGAATAACTCTGATGAAAGCGGTAGAACTTCATCAGTCTTTGCTATGTGAAATGTGTTAGCCTGAGGTTGTGTGTGGATTTCAAGAATGTGTGTGTGTGTGTGTGTGTGTGTACGTGTGTAAGTGTGTGTTAAGGCTGTAAGCTGGAGTTCTGGAAAGGAGCTGGTGTTTTTGTGTTTGTGTTCTTAGTCAGTCACACAGTCTCACACACACACACACACACACACACACACACACTTCTTCCTGGCCAGGCTAATCCCATGGAGCAGTGCGGTAGGAAGAAAAACGGGACCGTGGAAAAATATGCGCAGAGAGGAGAGAAGGGGAGAAAGAAGGTCAGACTCATTCTGGCAAATCTGTTCAACAAGTATCGCCTAAAAATGAGAAGACATGAAAAAAAGACAGAAAGGTGAAAAACAGTTGGATGGAAACAGACATCACCATGGCCAACAGGATCCTGTCCAAGTGTGTCGAGGAATTTGCCTTCCCCCCCAAACGCCCACTCACCCTCCCACCCATGCAAACACACTCTTTCTCTCTCTCAATTATTCTCTCTCTCCATCTCATGCTCTCAACACCCTAACTCTCCAACTGCTCCGGTAACACCTCTACCAATATGCTTGGAGACGGTTGCTAAGGAAGTGTGGATCAGAGGTAGGTGTGAAGCAGAGGATATGCCCGCTGTGCCAGCGACTGGAAGAGCAGCAGTGGGCAGAGGGTGGCACCGGAGGAGGGCGAGAGACAAAGACAAACAGACCTTTTACTTTCCATTCGGGTTAATTTAAGGGCATTAAAAATAACTCTTGTTAAAATGTAATAAATCTATTTGAAAATCATGATGATGAAAAATGGATCATGATTGATCAATTAACCAGCCCCCCACAGTCAACACTTAGTATAAGAGAGTAAATTCCCATGAGAGGGACTGAAAGTGTTTGAGAAAGAATGTTCCTATGGAAGAGGAGAGACGTCTGTTGCCTGTTTGTGTGAGGAGGAGACCAAGCATGTGTGAGACTGAAAGCAAGCTTGTGTGCACAAGTGTGTCTATATCGGTATATGTGTGTGTGTGTGTGTGTGTGTGTGTGTGTGTGTGTGTGTATGTGTGTGTATGTGTGTGTGTGTGTGAGAGAGAGAGAGAGAGAGAGAGAGAATGAGTGCATTTGTGTGTGTGTGTGTGTGTGTGTGTGTGTGTGTGTGTGTGTCCGAGTGAGTGCAAGC
>NC_137926.1:18137705-18165205 GCF_963457725.1 Sprattus sprattus
CCAAATGTTAAATACTCTTGGTACAGTATAGACACAACCTAGCCACACAGTAATGGAGTGCTAAATGGATGCATTTCAAAAATATGTCAGCACTCCTTGTTGACGTCGTGGAAATGCATTTCTACAGGATCGTATTTCAAACAAAAATGTTCAAGCGTGTTTTTTGTAACCTGTCCTTCGGTTACACAAGCACTGAACACCGATACGTTGCGTTCTTCATTCGAGCAAGAATTACATTCAAAGCCAGTAGAAACAACAGATCAAAACCGCCTATGCAACAGACTGTAGATGTTACTGCTTTAATTATCTCAAGCTCACGTAGCTGGGACCTTGACATTCCCTTCGACATATTGATACAACTAAAATAAATCAATAGACTGTCGTGCCGACAGACAGACCGCCGAGGAGTGTTAGGCAAGGCTTGAATGTTGTACGTGTAGGATTACCCAAGTAGGGGCGCTTCAATTCCATGCAGGCAGGTCGACACAGAGAGGATCTTATACAATGTAAACATCTTGTCGGAGCGAAAACACTGTATTCAGTTACCGACACTGTCTCACAACAAAAACGTGTTACAATGGCGCTCAACAGACACATTCCAAAAAGTGTCGCATTTGAATATTGGCTCCCTTACCTATTGCAAGGGTATCCTCGAAAATATGGACACAGCTCACAAAACCGCAGTCAGCTCGTCCACCCCGTGGAAATAGTCTAATCCAACAAGACACACATCATATATCCAACTGCTGGTACCTGCAAGTATATCCAAGTTCTTCGGATGTAGGCTACGATGCATGCGTAAACAGTCCGAAAACAGATTTGGGCATTGGTCAGATTGGCGTACAGCGAGCCGTATTCCTGGTGGCAGCGGTTAGAAGGCGCTAAAGCGAGTACTGGGTAAGGCGAGTAGGGCAAGGCGCATGTTCTTGAAAACTCGAGGGGAGGGGGATTCAGGAGAACGGTTGCAACAGTTCGAGGAAACAACCAACTCAAACGAAGTATGAGCTCGATACGTTTAACACTATTTTACGAACTAAGATTACAAGATAAAAGTTCTAATTTTGGATCAGCAATGAAATATTGCACGGTGAAATATTGTAATTCCCCTTAGTTCATTTAAAGTGTAACAGCGCATTTCAGATCTTTCAATATGATTGGCCGAGTCCACTGTGACGCAATGAAAGGAGGCAGTACAAATCTCACCCGAAGAGCATTCAAATGAATTAGTCTTCGTTTACATTAGGCGAGGTTACCGTCATAACTGGCAAGAGGAGCAATCTATTCCTTTCCGAAACATCAGTTCTCACAGAATGACAATATGTAACATGACATTTATTTATTTATTTCAACACGAACAGCTTAATCTATATGCAATATTTAACCAACTCTCAATATTTCAACAAGTCTTATAACTTATAACTTCCAATGCAACTTGCAATGCTTATAACTCATTTTAAATGGTAGTAGCCTATAAACCAGCGCAGAGTATGATCCTGACTAGGCCTATGTCTGATTCGCTGAAGACCACTATATGTCTCTGTCCAAACTCAATAGTGTCACCAACAGAGGTAGTCTTTCCTCAGACTAATTAACAGTGACTGTCATGGAAACGTCCTGGCCCTGATCTGGCGCAGATCTGGTCAGCTGCTGTTTGGAAGTGTGCGCACCAGGAGTTAACATATCAGCCCACTGTCCCCTGACCACTGGTCGAGGAGCTGGCACTGACCAAGGCACCAATTAGAACAGTGTGATCCAGTTCTCCCACAGCCACAATGGCCTCTATCATCCAGCCCTGTTCAGACGAGAGCTGAGGGAGAGAGGCACAGGGCCACTCACAGAAGGACATTAAATATTATACAGCTCTTTCTCTCATTTCACTCTTTCTCTTTTTATTTCTTCCATTCACTCTATGTTCACTTCCACATCAGTTTTTTCTTTCGTTTGTTCTTTCTTTCTTTCTTGTGGAGTGCGTTCTGTTCTGTGACTCAGAATATTAAAAAAGAGGGTGGAACCTCTCTGCATGTCTAGCTATATCAGACCTTTGAGGAGGTGACTCCCTTAGGTCTTCCATCAGCAAAGCCTCTTGAACAGCCAGAGCCCAAGTTGTCAGGTTGTCCCTTTGGTGAAATTGGCCACTCGTGTGACTTGTCGCAGGCTCACAAACAGACACAAGGATGCCGAGAGATATATACATGCAAGCACTTGAGAATGTGACTTCAGTTGATAAGAGGGAGATACAGTTACGAAAATACCCCCTTATCTCAACACATACGAGTGTCCCGGGAGGGGCCTTGGGGCTACTACACATACCTCCTCTCCACTCCACCCTCTACCCGTTATACCTCCCAAACAAAATGCACACACACCCACACACACACACACACACACACACACATACACACACACCACACACACACACACACACAGCAGTCAACCAGAGAATCCCCTCCAGGAAAACCCTCTGCTTTTTGCAAGTCACCCCCCCCCCCCCCACACACACACACACACACACACACACACACACACACATACACACAGGCACAGGCACAGGCACAGGCACAGGCACACGCACACGTACAGGCACAGGCACACGCACACTCACACGCACACGCACATGCACACGCACACACACACAATCACTGCATATCCAGAACAAGTCAGACCCAGCATTGCCTGGTCTTATAGCACCCACTTACACAAAGGATTTATGATAGGGGCTATCAAACAAACAAATTCATGCACATAAACTCACACACACACATACTCTAACAGCAGTATTAGAGCAACACTTGACTGCTCCAAACTGACATCATCTCTTAGTTTGGATGTAATTCCACACAACCCTGGGTGGGCATTCCTGGAAAGCAAGTATGAGGCCCTAAATATCACGTCACATACATTAGCTCACTTATCTTCCCCCAGCTGCTGACAGATGTTCTTAGAATTCAGTGACTTTTATCACAGGAAAAAAGCGTTTCAAACCCTATCAGAGTTCCCATGCTCTAAAATGAACTAAATTCTTCACACATTACAGCATTGCCGGAACTTTCTGTTCCAATTAGTTTTTTCATTACCTTTTTTGAACTGTGATCAAAAGTAGCTGTGTATTTCTGTAATGCACCTGTGAGATTTCCATAGAAAGCTGTCTGTGTACAATTCATCTAAGGAACACAGATGTGTGGTTTTGCTTAGTGTTTAGCTGACATAAACAAAGAAACTGAGTGAAGCGATGGAACATGTGCTGAGATAAGAAAATAACCCATAATCACACATTGCACTAAAGCTCATTTATTCTCAACAACGAATCGTGCAGCATGAGCGACGTTAATCTGAGTACAAAGCAGGGTTCATTAAAGAAAGCTATCTAAAAAGTTACATTCACAGTAGCACAAATAAGCAATGTTTGCAGTAGCATAGTAAGACTTGTCATTTGACAAACTGCCAATTTTTCCCTAGACGGAAAGACCTGTTTTCTTCAAGTATGTTACTTAAACAGGTCACTTAAACCATACAGTATACTGAATGTGAATGAGGCTGGTGACCTTCAAGTTGTGGACACATCAATATAGTCCCATGCTGTAATTTTCTAACTAGTTCTGACTCTCCTAGTCATACAAAATGGGGTAGATATACCTCCACAGTTTGCAATGATCAGCTGCAGTAATCTCAACTCTGAAAGACAACACTTTCTTCTGACATTTGATTGGCCATTAGCTGGCCTACTTAATAGGATCTGAATAGAGGATGGGACTCTTCTGTGCTGCCTCCTCATCCCCTAGGCTTTTGCCCTTAAAGCTCTAAACACACAACAACAAATAAATATAACTATTCATAAATCACAACGCAAGTATTGGGTCATTTCAGCACCAGCCACCCCATAACAGAAAAAACTGGAGGCCAGACAGTCAACATTGCACAGTTGTGTTGTGATTGCTGTACTGTTAAACTGCACAGTGGATCCCAGTGCTGTATGCTCAAGTGGTATGTATACTACAAAATACCACACACAGATTTAAACACACACATACACACACATACATACACACACACACACACACACACACACACACACACACACACACACACACACACACACACACACACAGACACACACACACACACACTCTCACAAAGATCCCACTAGTACATCCACGTTCATCTGACACTCACTCTAGAGGAAGCAGCCTGGCTAGGAGAGAGCTATTACTGGAAGCTAATGAGGACACTCAGGCATACCACTCACTGAGAAATGAGAGCAGTGATTATGAAACATTAGATGAGTGCAGAGGGTAGAAAGAGATGGAGACAGAGAGAGATGGAGAAAGAAAGAAATACAGAATGATCCACCCATATTATCACAGGTGTGCTCCCCTGGAAGCAAAATTCTTTATAGAGCTAACTGTTCAATCAGATCCACAGAGAAACCTCATTCATGCCACTGAACAAAGAGAGAAGCTTGTCTAACATTCTCAGTCATGGTCACATACACACACACACACACAAACACACACACACAGACACACACACACACACACACAAACACACACATGCTCACACACAGAGCGTTGCACCACACCTCAGACATCACAAGGGCAGCCAGTAATGATGTCATTGTCTCCTCACAAAAGAGCCCATCTTCAAGCATGTTATGACTGACAGCAAACTGCAGTCACATCCATCAGACAGCAAAATGAAAGAGAGCGAGAGAGAGAGAGAGAGAGAGGTAGAGAGAGTAGTGGAGAGACAGAAAAAGAGCGGCAGCACTTACTAAAGGAAGATCCGCAACGGATGCAAGGTGCAATGATCCTGATGTCTGCGTGTTTTTTATCTCTCTTCTTCTCTCCCTCTCTCTTTCACACCCTCTCTTCTCCTTTTCTCTTCCTCCTCTCGCTTTCTTCCTTTCTCACCACATCTAGATGCAACCTGAACCGGTGCAAGTTGCCATGGTTACTGGATGGATTCTCTATTACATGATTGGACGCATCAGGCAGGAGGATTGGCGGGGGTGGTGATGCTGGTCCAGGGGGAGTGGGATTGGGCCCCGCCCCTCAAGGATGACGCTGAAACACTGGCTCACAAAGAAGAGCTGCTGAGACAAAACACACACACACACACACACACACACACACACACACACACACACACACACACACACACACACACACACACACACAGAAATCAGGAATGAGTTGTCTAGGAAAGCAGATTTAGCAAATACATACACACACTACTGTTTCTTTGTGTAGACAGTGCCTTTATTTTATTTTATTTTATTTACTTGTGTCTGTGTGAGTGTGTGCATTAATGAATATGTGGGTGTATGTGACCGCATACATGTAACTGTGCAGAGTTGTACAGTTATTATTTTAGCCATGCAGGCAGAAAAACACACAGACACACAGACATGCACGCGCACACACACACACACACACACACACACACACACACACACACACACACACACACACACACAAACTCACACACACACACATGTGCACACAACCAAATATACTGACTCACATTGGGCAAACACACAAGGAGCCATTCCACATGAAGGCATAACAGCAATGCCATATGAGGCGGGATGACCTGCTGGCCCCACTCTGACACTCCTACTGAGGGAGCCTATTTATAACCCTCACATGCCCACAGACACACTTTCAAACACACTTGGTAACATAGAAACGCACAGATTCATACACATGTGGTTGGCACAATTGGAGCATCGGCTTGTCTGTGAGTGTGTGTGTGAGTGTGTGTGTGCGCGCGTGACTGTGTGTATGTGTGTTTATTTGTGGTGTGAGTGTGTGATGCTTAAATGAGAGACAGAAACATTCGTCATGTATTCTACCCCATCAACACTGCCACATCAACACTGCCACATCAATTGCAACCAGCCCAAATAGACTGTAAACTGTAACTGTCACACTTAACACTGAGGGGCTTTCAACCCTGACCTACAGATGAACCTGGTGTACATTGAGACGGGTTCTCAGGCCAATTATGTGTGTTTACAGATTAGTGTTACAGTTTGAATCCATAAGCACACCTTAAGCTTGTATCGTAGGGGCCAGACATCAGTTTCCCATGGGCCAGGGCCAGAGATGTCCCTGGTATGTCATGGTTCCATCCCAGGGTCAGCCAATCAGGTCTCAGGCTTTGTTCTTTTGGGGAGGATATAGATAGCCACAGGGTCCAGTCAATGTCAAAGATCAAAGGTGACAACAAGGGCTGGGTCATGGCTGTGGATGTCAAGTTATGATCAGGGTTCAGAAAGGTGGTTTGTGTGTGAGCTTCAAACCAGTGACCTCTTGGTTGGCGGATACAAGCCAAACAGATGTTGAACGGAAACATGCAGGAAACAGATGTCTTTATGTCAGGGGCCCCTGATGGCCATAAAACACAAGTCATTAACAATGCTAACTGAAACAACTGGTTGAACACAGACACAGCTCCTAATACATCTCACAGTAATCCCTTGCACCGTACCACTGCATAACACTTACCGGCTCCGGAACCAACATATTCAACTCACCAAACTCACTAAACTTACTCCCAACTCACAGCCTCGATCTGCAGAAACATATTTATTTTCCCTTATCCACAGCACTCCCTGTGCCCCCTCCTGTCTTGTGAAAGTGTACAGCAGACAGCAACAGAGGAGCAGTGTGCTTGGCTTGGCTCACATCTCAGTTACAGCTGAGCAAATTGTTTAATCACATAACGATAAGGGCCTGAATTAGATTTGCAGCCTCCCTGAGGGGCGTAGGTCAGGAGGGAGGGAGGGAGGGCAGCAGAACTGGCGCTCTGTGGTCCACTGTGAGAGGGGACAGCAGCTGATGATGGAATGCATCAGACCCCTGTTGGGTTCAGGTCTATGCCATATCAGGGCTGCATATAAGGGCCGCATCTGAGCCGGATCTGAGCCAGGTCCGTTCCAGTGGCAGCTGCTGCCATCTGAGGCATGGCCATAGTCCCCGTGCTCCAGCAGTGATGGAAAGAGAGATAACACTCTGAAAGGGCAGCCTGTCTCATGGGCTGTTTGGAAGAAGGCTGTTTCCCATTCAGAGGGGACCCATGATATGACATGAAGAATTGTGTGATCGCATGACTTGAAACACGGGTCAGACTCCAGCCTTCATTACTCTCATACTAACCAAGACTGTAAAGGGCCGTTATGACATCAGTGTGCATAAAAGCTTGTTTGAATTACAGTTTTAATTTAATTGAATAGGGGGAGTGGGAGACAGGCAGAGGGCAAGGGATGGATACAGAGAGAGAGAGAGAGGGAGAGAGAGACAGAGGGAGAAGAATGGAGAGAGGAATCCTTTGTTTTCTGAGGTGCATCGCCGAGTTCCCCGAGGGATCCACACTAAAGGCGATGTCACAGCATGACAGCGACATGTTGTATTCTTCACTGTGATGCTAGAGCATCTCTTGACATCCTCTCTGTCACTGTCATCCTCTCTCTCTCTCTCTCTCTCTTTCTCTCTCTCTCGCTCTCTATATCTCTCTCTCTCTCTCTCTCTCACACACACACACACACACACTCACAGACATTCACATATTCACAATTACCTGCCGACAGGACACACACACACACACACACATACTCAGCAGCCTGTGTTAAAGGAGAAAGGTAACTATAGCCCTTTGAACATTTTGAGTAGGCTCTTCCTGTAATCGGTCCCTGTTACACTGCATTAGGTATGGCCAGAGTTTACTATTACTGTCAGGGCACTGAGGACAGCCAAGAGTCCTTTATTGTGCTGTAGGTCCAGTGGGACGTTGCAATGTGAGAGGTTTGGGGAGCAGGGCTGCCCACACAGACTCATTACAACCGGCCCATTGAGCACAAGAGAAACTTGTGGATTTTTTTCTCTCCAGAATATTCCATGAGAAACTCCCACACAAACAGGCATGACATACTGATCGGGTTGTAGATTGTGGAGGTTATTTGAATGATCAGAACCACTACCCTGTTTAACCTCAAGTGAATGATCCTTATCAGAACCACCGCTACCCTATTTAACCTCAAGTGCTATTACTCAGGCTGGCCGCTATCAGCCAGTGGTGACCACTACACATGCACAAAGAGACTCACAGGGCAAGACTTTTACTATGAGCCTCCCAGGCTTTACTGCAAACAAAGGAATCAGAACACCTCAGTGAATTAATGCTGAATCTCATTTTTGAACTGTACCCTCAGAGAGTACAATGAACATTGTGTAGAGGCTACAGCTGAGGCCAAAACCTATGATGTCGACGGCAAGGGAGGGAAAACATGTGAGTTATCTCTGTCCTGAGTCTCCAACCGGCAGACCAATGGCAGACCAATTGGAGTTCCTCCTGCCTGTCCTCTCAACAAATCACATGCCTGCTCCACACAGAGGCAGGGTCTGGCTCTCTTAGCCTCCATACATAATGCATGGCCACCCCCCTCTTTGCACAGTCGCTGCGGTGACTGGAGCAAGGAGAGGGGCTATCAATTAAACATGTGGTGGCTGTCAGACTGGATATGCCCCTCCCACACCCCCACCCCCATCCCTTGCTAGATGCCCCCCCCCCCCCCTTTCCTTTCCAGTTGCTTTTTGACACCAGCATCCCTCACCATCACTGCGCAACTGAGCAGCTGCAGCCCCAAACACTGACATGTGCTGGTTAAAGTGGAGTAGGGCCACACCCTTCTGGAGCTGGCAGATAGGGACGGCTCACTGGTCTCTCTGTGGAACAGAATCCTGTCAGTAGGGATGTTCCGGTGTCAGTGCTAGAATCTAAAATGAGCAGAGTTACACCAAAATAAAATACACTACAGCACATGATGTATGTATGATGAAGATAAAACATGGAATTGTGTAATTGTTTATTACATGTAAACTCATGCTCAAGTGTGTCAAACATACTTATACACGTGTACATTGTTCATTATCAAGCATGCTGTAATTACATGAGTTATCAAGTTTTTTATGTGTCATTATGTGATATGAACAGTGCACCCAAATGAATGAATGAATGAATGCCAAAAGGTGTTGCAGTGAAACAGACACCAACTAACTGTGGAGAAGTCTATGGCTGAGGCAATTGAAGGGTAACTGGCAACAGGAAAGGCAACGAGTAAAGTCGGCCGCACTTGAACTAAAGCTAATTTAATAACTTGGCAAAATTGTTTTGCTCATTTTAAGTCTTTGCTTTGCACGTTGCTTTGCTCACTGCCCAACAATAAAGCCAGGGCATTCTGGGATATTCTGACATGTAGCCGTACCCTTCCAGAAACAGCAGCTATGTAAGCATTCGGAAGCTAATCCCTTTCAGTGTCAGTTGTGTGAAACACAAATAATAAGCCTGAGATTATACCATGCAGACTGATAGCATCAACTTGGAAAAGAAAACACACCAAACTGTTCTTCTTCAGTCAAGCCAAACACAAATATCACAGTCGATTACTGTCTGCAATCACTGGGCCCAGAACCAAACATCTTCCACCTTGTTGATCTGCTTTTCCCCAGAAATGTCTGTGTGGGTGTGTGGGGGGGGGGAATGGACAGAGCAGTGGAAGAGATGCTAGAGGAGTGCACTGTGAACCAGATGAAGAAATGGAGAGAGTTGTGGAAGAGATGCTAGAGGAGTGCACTGTGAACCAGATGGAGAAATGGAGAGAGTTGTGTAAGAGATGCTAGAGGAGTGCACTGTGAACCAGATGGAGAAATGGAGAGAGTTGTGTAAGAGATGCTAGAGGAGTGCGCTGTGAACCAGACGGAGAAATGGAGAGAACAGTGGAAGAGATGCTAGAGGAGTGCGCTGTGAACATGGGCGTAACAATGCGTATGGACGCTATGGACGTGTCCATACCAATATTTGGATACGTTTAAAATGTCCATACCAATTTTGAATGGGTAATTGCACGGCATTCGGGAAATAAATGGTTCATTTTACCCTCATGCTATGCGTAGTGTACCTTCTATCAAAGACGGCGTGTCATTGGTGGGGACAGCCTTGCTATCTGTGATTGGCTCATCTTCCTGCACTAGTTATCGTTAGTTATCGTTGCTAGGTTGGTAGTTAAGCGCGCGGTGACAGCAAGATAATGTCTGCTTCGGGCAGGAAAAGGAAACTGACGGACATAAGAGGCTATTTCACCAAATCAACAGTAAGTTTATCACAGAACAGTCTTTTAAAAACCTGTTCGGTCACGTCCCCCTTCAGTGAAATGTCGCTTCACACACTGTGGAGGCGACCGTCCGAGCTGCTAAAATGACATCTAAGTTTTGTTTAATTTATGCTGTCTAAGTGGCTGTAAGTGTCGTGGCTTCCACGGATTGATGTAGAAATGCACAACGAACTGATTGCACTTGTTTAAACCTTATTACTCTGATCTGATCAGTCTTGTTTTAAGCTAGTCGGTTAAAACTGTGAATCAAAAGGGATTTGTCACTATCCACCCCAGAATTGGTTAAAATGCTGGAAATTGCATCTAAAAAATGCAAAATTTTCTGGGGGAGGACCGACAAACCCCCCGTCTAAACGCCATCAACTGACGCGCTCATTATGTCCCCACCAATGTCAACACCATTGTTACGCCCTTGGCTGTGAACCAGACGGAGAAATGGAGAGAGTAGTGGAAGAGATAGTAGAGGACTGCACTGTGAACCAGACGGAGAAATGGAGAGAGCAGTGAAAGAGATAGTAGAGGAGTGCACTGTGCAGTACTGCTGCAGTGGGACTGCCTGAGCGCGTTGCCCATTAAAACTGATTTACAATGCCTGCCCCACCCTGCGCAAACAACAAACCTAATAAGAGATGCTCAGTAATGATGAGTGAAACGGCTTTGCCCTGGCACACACAAGAACACACACAACAAACGGACACTTACACACACAAGCACACACACACACACACATACAGTATGTCAGTCACAGGCTAATAACTATGCAGTCATACTTCAGTAAATCTGTGCCTTTTAACAGGTCTCACCACAGCTCTCTTCATACACACACACTACACACATACACACTATTGTAGCTGCTGTGCAGTGACTGGAAGGGGTTTATTGGACTGGTTAATTGTAATGATCTCTACCTGGAGTGGGAGTGGGCTAAAAAGGTCAGAAGATCTCTCCCTCAAGAGACACTCAGACACGTCTCTCGACACTCAAACACTCACAAGTTCATATGCACCCACAAACCAGAAGCCTCTTCTGAAATTTGAAGTTTAATACATTGTCTTGTTTTAACTTCAACTGGTTTTCACATGCCTCTTATGTTGCGGTCTGTTCAAACCTGGACCATAACACACACACACACACACACACACACACACACACACACTCTCACACACACACACACACACACACACACTACGTGCCCTCGCACAGGCGATGCAGATTGTGCACAGAGAGAATGAGACTCCCAAGCCTCAGACAAAAGGGTGGGGTCAACTCAGATATGGCCTTTTAATGCCTTCACATTAGAGAGAGAGAGCACGGGGGTGGAGAGATTGCAGTGGACAGAGAGAGATGGACAGAGAGAGAGAGACAGGGAGCAAGAAAGAGAGAGAGAGAGAGAGAGAGAAAGAAGAAAGGATTAAGGGGTTGGTTCAAGGTGACCCCTTCTAGGCAGCCTGCTGTTTGTCAGATCATTAGACTAAAGTGGGCTAACAGGTTTACTGTAAGTTAGGTTTGTCTGTGTGTGTGTGTGTGTGTGTGTGTGTGTGTGTGTGCGTGTGCGTGTGCGTGTGCGTGTGTGTGTGTGTGTGTGAGTGTGTTTGTTAGTGTATTACCAAATTTTTTGCAAGCCATGTGTCCGAGAACAGAGCCACAGACTGACATGACACTGGCCAACTCTCTGATGTCCCCCTCCCATCAAGGGACACGGCTCATTTGGCTTTGGGCATAACAACAGAGTAATGGACCGGAAATAATCATTTGCCTTCAGACTGATCACAGAAGCCAGCCGTTATTACCATATATCACAAACACATTACATTCAGTGCTACTCATGGCATATGTCAGCAGGCATTACCACAAACACACATCGCAAGACATCAGCTGGAGCTTGTGTGAAGAGGCCAGACATACACACACTCACACACTCACAAGTCACATGCATGAGCAAACACACACAAAACAAAACATCTTATGCATGCATTGACTCAAGTGGTGATATTTAACCCCATGACTGAACGGAAGAGTGTGTGTGGCACATGTGTATATGTGTAAGTGAGTGTGTGTGTGTGTGTGTGTGTGCGTGTGTGTGTGTGTGTGTGTGTGTGTGTGTGTGAGTGTGTGTGTGTGTGTGTGTGTGTGTTTGATGTTCCAGCATCAGATTGCATGTATATTTTGGGTAACCGTAAATCCGTGCTGGCCTTAAGCATGAGCATTTCATTTCCTTCGGAGCAGTCCTCCACCACCCACCAATAATATCACATAATCTCAGCCGAAGAGGAGAGACAGGTGGAGGGGGGTGTCAATAGCTCTGTGTTTCTGTGCATGTGTGCATACCAGGGTTGTCCAAAACAGAAACTGAAACTAGTGTTTCTGGGACATTTTCGTAAACAAACTAAAAAATGTACCTGAAGAAAATGGAAAACTAAAACTAAACTAAACGTACTATTATTGCTAACGAAAATATGAAAAATTAAATAAGAAGAGAATAACAAATAATTGTCGTATCACATCAAGACGTCAAACTATTTGTTAGTCTTTTTTATTTTATAACACAGTGTTTCAGGAGCACGGATCGGAGGTGTGTAATTTGATTGGCTATTGAACATCGATATCAACGACCTTTCCCGAAACCGAGTCGCAGACTGCATCTTTAAAAGGAATTCATTCTGAAACAAATGTGTTGCATATGTTAGTTACATTTTGTCTTTAAATGGTGATAACTTCAATGATAAACATATTATTTAATGCTGCATTAATCCTTGACAGCTTTTGTCTTTAACTAGAATTACCCAAAACTAAAACTTAAACCAGAAAAATAAAGCCACTGGTGAAAGAACTAAAACTAAACAGAAAACCAGATTGAATACAAGCATACTATTTAAAAAAACTATTTGAAAAAAGGAAAACTAGTATAACCTTGGCAAAGTCAAGCAAAGGCAAGACTCGTTTGTCCAGTGCATTAGTGAGTGCTTGTGTGCAGTAGGCCTGTAGGTGCAAAGCATATGATGGCTGAGTATGCAGTTTGCTTGTGTGTGTGTGTGCATGTCTCTGCTGCAACTGCAGCATATGCAGTAACTCCTGTGTTAAGTGGTCCGCGTTTATTTCCTTCCAGCCACAAGCAGTACCCCAGTAGCTCCATGCAATTAAACTGCTGCCACATCTCCTCCGTGACTGGCATAGCTGCAGGAAAGGAAAGTGTTGTGGTTTGCTTGCCGCTCCACAGCTGGTTTAAAATGGGTTTTGTCTGTGTAAGAGCCGACGGTAAAGGCAATGTCAGAGGTGGAAGAGCAATGAAGGGCACAGTTCAGATTGGCGTTGATGTCTATTGTCCTGCTGTTCCACTGTTCTGTCTGGTTAATCAGCGCTATCTGAGATCATTACACTGATGGTTAGAACAAAGAGACTGATGACACGGAGCTTCAGGTTAGGAGCTTAACTTCCTGGGCTCCAAATCTCTGACTGGGTCAGGGGTCAGTGGCTGCTCTCACCAGACCAAAGGCCATGGCTTGCAGGAAGTGATCAAGATTATGACTAAAGACACACCTCGCCTCACACACTGATAGAGCATCACACGGCTCCAAACATCTGACAGATATAGCGAGAGCAGTCAGTGTGTACTCTGAGTGTCTCGCTCTCGCTCTCTGTGACTCTATTCTTGCTACCTATTTTAAGTTTAGATACCCTTACATTTTGCCAAGGACATAAGAAGACAGCACTTTATCCTTGCCACATCCACACATAGTCAAACAAACCCAGCCATAGAAACACACACACACACACACACACACACACACACACACACACACACACACACACACACACACACACACACACACACACACACATGTCCTCTGCTGTGGTATTTCTCTCCCTTTGTACTTGATTTGAGCAAGTAGAATACAGAGAGACTTTTTCAAGTCGACATCATCTCTCCCACTTATCTCGCTCTCTCTCTCTCTCTCTCTCTCTCTCTCTGCCTCTCCCTCTGATTATCAGGCAAATGGGAGAGGCTCTCTTGCAGCTCTAGCTTATGTCTACTAGAGCAAAACACGCGCGGCACAGATCTTGCAATGCTGCTGGCTATAATGTGGTTTTTGTTTCAATTCATCTTGGTATTTTGGGTAACTTTTAGCCAGTGTTGTTGAATACCTGCACTCTAAAAAATGCTGGGTTATTTTCGTAACCCAAACGCTGGGTTAACACGAACGCTGGGTTATGTTGGGTTATGTTGGGTCATTTCAACCCATAATATTAACCCAGCCAGTAACCCAAATGCATTGGGTTATGCCAGAGATTCCAAGAATATACTTTGCCGCCTGAAAACTTTTCTGCCAGACAACGTCAGCCATTCCTTGGGAACCGTTACGGTTTGAGCTCTGTGAGGTAAGTTGATGTGGTAATATTTTTTTTGCAGCATTTCATTACACTTATGAATGGTGATGAATATCCAAACGTCATGATGTTCGGGGCCGTGTTTAAAAAAAAAGAGGGGTGTCAAAAGGTGAAGTTTTTACGTCCGTCGGTGGGTGGCGATGTAGTTCGTTGTAGGGTAGCTAGCGATAGGCTACTTAGCCTGCATTAGCTTGACAGACTCGAAACCAGACGAATTTAAGGCATTATTTGTATAGCTCTCATTTTGGCAACACCAATAACAAACCTGCCATTGAATGGTTTGTGTATATGTACGTGTTTCCAGCGTACACGGTTTACTTTATACTAGTAATAGACTCATCACATTTAATCGACCGAAAGAATCCCCATAGCAACTACCGTTGCGAAGGCAGTAGTGCTTACCACAGCGGTATTCTAGTCACTTACAACCGCCAACCATAGCCCGATTAGCATATAGCTAACGGATGCCTGGCTCTTCCAGAAAGGCTAGACAATTGTGTAACGGATCCCCGTATATGAAGTGGCATTAAACTTACTGCTGGTGAAATAGTTGTTTTATTTTCTCCTTTTCTCCATCAAACATTCAGTAAACTTTCACAACTGTCACCACCGTAAGAGCTTTAGCCTCATACGGGTCCATTAAATCATTAAACTTCTTACAATCTCCGAATAGCATCCGTCCGTAACAATCTCCAGCCCACTGAGAAGTTAACATTCAACCTATAAACAAATCTCCGATACCCTTTTGACCCTGTCACAACAAAAGTCCCAATTATCTACAAGAGAGAATGGCATAAAATATCGATAAATTGTTCAAACACTACATTATCATTAAGGCACACATTAAAAACCAATAAGGCAAATCTAAAGCAGGCAATCAACACAAAATAATAGTCCTTCTATGGGGCTATTTACAAATTGTTTGTGTACAGATGTGCCTTGAGGACATTTACGTGTTCAATTCTACACATCAAAGACACGGTCTTCAAGATAGACAGATAGATAGAAGGATATATATAATGTGTAGTGTTGGATACAATGGTAGTGTTAGCTAGCTTCAGCTGAGTAGTCAAAACGCCCAATAACACCGGGTATGTTGAGTAGTCGTTTTCCAGTAGTCCATGGCCAGAGCAAGAGAGTCACGTGATTCACATATGGCCAACCTAGCTGATCATGTATTAATTGTATACACTATGAAACTATTCACACTGTCATTTACGGTCTTACATGTTTTTTTTTTATGTAAAAATGATCATTTACATTTGTTTTGAAGATGGATGACTTTGTCATACGGACACTTGAGGCCTGGGGACTGGGCGACTTGATTGCAACTTTTGAAGGTTTGAAATGTACCATTACTAAACAAATACTAAACAAATAATACACTTTAATCGTTTCAAGTGTCTTAGCATAGAACTGCCAAGCCTATTCAACATGCGGTCCAGATGTGGGCCCCAACAGTATAGCGCATCATTTTCTTTTACACTGTATATTCTATGGCTAAGTTGTAGGGTTAGAACAGGTTTGAAAATGGTTTGTAGACAGATTTAAACTGTCTTTACTGTCGGTACTTATTTAAACTGATGGCTGAAAATGTGTGGTCCGACTTAAGTTCTTGTTTTATTGTTTCGAAATGTGGCAACACCACTTTTAATAAATACTTGACATAGATTCAATTGTGTTTATAGCGGAGAAAATAGACAAAGAGGCCTTCACCCTTCTTGAAGGAAGTTGCCTCAGCACATTGATCCCTTTGGTTGGTCCCAGGCTCAAGTTTCTCCGGAACTTAAGACAACTGTTGGAGGTAAGGTCTTAAATGAAAAAAATGTACATCTGTTTCAAGTGTAATCGAGACATTAGCTGCAGTACCATACAGTACTTTAAACACCTGCGAGTTATCCACTGCATATACAGTTCATCAAACTTCTTCCAGTGCGCCCAACTTGGGTGTCACCGCACTTTTAATTATTACCGTTGCTTTAAGACGCATTTGTTGAGCCATGCACCTGAATTTGAAGGCGGTCATTCGACTGAACATGATGCAGGGCAGAGTGGCATTCAGTCCATGGAGTGTCATGAGTCGTGTGACTCTACTGAGCAGTCTGGGGAAGAATGGGATGGGCTGGAGGATGGTGATGTGAAGAATAGGGTAGCTTTGTTCCTGGCCAGGTTAAAATCAAAACCTTCGCAAACTATTAGTGCAGTGCAGGACGTAGTTGAACAAACCTCCAGTTTGATAAGTGACGTAGTTGGCACACTTAAACAGAAAACTGTGTCTTTTTTAAGAGAGGTTGGGCTATCTGGCACACCAGACGCAGAGGCCCTAATAGAGCAGTTTTCAGTAGCTGAAGAGCCATTTCGAGGTTTTGAAACTGAATACCAACAAATGAAGTACTTCACGCAGTCCGGTTACTTCATCCAGCCAGAGGCAGTACCCCTCCCTGGCTTTTCGTACACTCAGGAGAGGGACCGTCAAACTGGAACGGTAAGGCAGGTAGCCGTTAGAGACACCTTCCAGTATGTGCCCCTAATCGCTATGCTAAAGGTGATTTTGGAAAGTCCAGGGACAATGGAGAAAATCTTGCAGTGGCGTAGTACTAGTGCAGAAACATCCGGGCTACAGGACTTTAAAGATGGTACAGTCTTTGCCAACAATCGCCTCTTTTCAGAAGAATTTTCTGTTCCTGTAGTTCTGTATGCAGATGACTGTGAAATGGTGAATGCTTTGGGTTCGAAGACATGTGTCCATAAGCTAGGTTTTGTATATTTCACAATGAAATGTCTGCCATCTGAATACCTGTCCAGTCTCAGGTCTCACTTTCTACTGGCGGTATATAAAACAGACGATGCGAAAACGTACGGAATTAATGAAATTCTTCGTCGAATTGCCAGTGACCTTGCAATATTGGAAACATCTGGAATAGAGGTGAGCACCTCAGTGTTTAAAGGCACTGTTAAGGCAGGTCTAGCTCAATTTTGCGGTGACAATCTAGGGTTAAACGGCGTCCTTGGCTACACTGAAAGCTTTTCTGCTAACAGTGTCTGTCGGTCGTGCAAGATCAAAAAAGCAGGTTTATGGCAGCAACTAACTGAGAATTTGAATTTGATGCGCAACAAAGCAAATTACAGTGCAGACCTTCAGATCAGTAACCCAGCAGAAACGGGCATAAAAAGAGATTGCTCCCTTAACACGCTGCAAAACTATCACGTCACAGATAACTCTGTTTTCGATGTCATGCATGACATTCTGGAGGGAATTGGTGGCCTTGAAGTCAAATTGGTACTCGGGTCATTAATTGATGACAAACTTGTGACCCTGGATCAGGTCAATTACCGTATCACAAGTTTTGATTATGGGTTTTCCGATTCGCGTAATAAACCGTCGTCCATCAAACCCCAGGATCTAAAGAATCCAGACGGGTCGTTTAGGCAAACCGCAACACAGACCTGGTGTTTCCTGAGGCTACTGCCTCTAATGATCGGAGATTTGGTACCAGAAGGTAATAAGCACTGGGAATTGCTTTTATGTTTATTGGCCTGCATGGAGATCATTTTTTCTCCTGAATTAACACATGGAGTGGTGGTATTTCTGCGTCACCTAATTGCCGAGCATCATAGCCTTTTCTTGGCTCTATACCCTGATCGACACCTGAAGCCAAAACACCACTTCATGACGCATTATCCAGGTGCAGCCATGAAATTAGGGCCTCTTGTCCATTTTTGGTCAATGCGTTTTGAGGCAAAGCATGCGTTTTTCAAACGGGTTAGCCACGTGACGTGCAATTTTAGAAATATCTGCAAAACTCAGGCCTTCAAACACCAGATGATGATGTGCTACACACTTCTCTCTGGTCAACTGTTTACACATGAGCGTCAAATTGGACCAGGATGTACTTCGCTTCTTGGAACAATAGAGGGTTTTACTGAGGTGAAGTCGAGTTTTGATGGCATTGCCATGTACACAGAGGTGTATCTGCCCGCATGGATTCAGTACAAAGGGACCAGATATAGGCCAGGAATGACGCTCCTTGTTTCACATTCGGCCAATGGCGACCCTCAGTTTGGCACCATTAAGACAATTGTTGTCATTGAAGCCACTGTCAGAGTTATAGTGCAAAATTGGGAAACAACAGGGTTTTCAAGGCACTATTTTGCATATTCTGTGTGTCCGGTGCCCTCAATTCAGGCTATTGATTTGGAGACCATTGCTGACCATCATCCTCTCCATGTTATGAAATCTTATAACATGAATGATGATGATCATTATGTTTCCATGCGATACAGGCTATTTTAAGTGCCTCTCAGATTACAAGACCCATCCTAGTTTTGTTCATCTTAGTTCGAGTTCTAGTGCAGTTTTGTTTGTGTGGTTTTATGTCTTAAACTTATACCATAACTTGTTTTGGTAACATAATCTAATGAAATGCGTTCAAAGGTATCTCAGGTAAGTTTTAATTTCAGTAGGGGCAGCAGTAGGTAGGTGGGAAATTGGGCCAGTTGGTGTGCGTTGTGTGAACATGTTTAGAATTTGTTTTAACAATTAATTTTAACAGTTTTAGAGAAGTTATATGACACTTGAGTCAGGGGAGTTTTAGGGCACCCTGCTTTGCCTCGTGATACAGCCCCCTTAGACATTCTAGATCCAGTACAACATAGCCTCTTGTATTGCTTAGGTAGTCTGCTTCCCACAACGTTTCAGCTGAAGAGGTATTCCAGGTGAGTATCATGGTAAGTGTGCCCGTAATTGGCAACTATCTACTAATGCTTTATAATACTGCCTCCATTCAGGTTCAATAGGTTCCACCATCACATGACCTCATAGCATCACCACCATCATTGTCAATTATTACAGCAAACAACAGTATTTGTATGGGTACGTAATTTCATGAGAATGTGACACCTGACAACATTAAAATGAAAGTTAAAATTAAATTTTCCGTGTATTCAGGGACCACAACCTGATACTGCACCTGCTGTGCATTCTGCTCTACCCAGAACGCAGCACATGATTCGAGTTGATCCTGTTGACTCATTTGTAAGTAGTGGTATGTCTCTCTCTGTATGTCTCTCTTTGTATTGGTATGTTGGTGTCATTTCAGGGTAACATGTGCATATAAGAATGGCCACTACTGTCTGTATGTAACTCAGTATTTCTTTTCATTAAACTATTTCCACCAGGATGTACGCAGCATTCTGGAAAAAGTTCAAGATGGTAAAATGATTGTGGCCAATCTAGACAAAAACGGCTTTGTGGACCTCAACGACCGGCGCCTAATGGTCCGCATTCTAGTGTCCTATTTGATGGAGCGCTTTGGGGAAAAGTGAGTACTTGTGTTTGTTGTATTATTTGCATATTGTACTGATCAAATTTGTCCAAATTTGTTTAAGCATATGCCAACATTTTTGCAGCCCTTCTTCACAAGTAAAGGCCTCCCTGGCAGCAGCAGTGGTGAACCAGTTTGCATCTCTGAGAGACTGCCAGGGTACTGGTTATGTAAGTAACACGTATTATGACCCTCTGGAAGTTTATGCTTCTGAAATCTGTAAAGTTATTTTCAAATGTCTTCTCTCTTCTTTACACTAGGACGCATGGTTCACGCCAGGGAGGTTCCATAGGCCTGCCACAGGGTTTCTGGAGGAGCGCCTCAGGAATGTGAGGAAAAGGCTACGAAGGGGCTCCCGTTCCTCAGCACCAGCTCCCTTTTCTCGGCACCAAGCACCGCAAGGTCCAGAGAGCGTAGTTTTGTCCATTTTGCCAGGTAAATGTAACCCCCACGCCCAAGTGTGGACATGAATCTGTGGCATTTACGTCTGTGATGGGAATTAGGAACACCACATCAGACAGTACGTGGCCATGGTGTTTCTGTATTGCTTATCCTGCTATAGGAAGTAACATGAATTAAATGACAACTCAAATAAAACCTCAATAACACACAACCCTTTCTAATATTAATATTTTCCAAACCCTTAATATGTGACATTGTACTGAAATGCGAATTAATACCTCTCACCCCCATAGAAGACACTGTGACGGCAGAGCGAGCCATAGAAATGGCTCAGTGGCTACAGGGTAACATTTGGCCACAGAGCCAAGTGACAGAATTTATGAAACATACGGTGTCATACCGGGCAAGATGGATCCGTGCTAATGGATCCAAGGCGATTGGTGACATCATTGCCGAGTTTCCACGCCTGGTTGACACTCCTGGCATGGTAAGATCATGATTCTTTTTTTAAATTAATCTAAACACTTTGAGACAACACTTTAATTGCATAGAAAGCTAATTTTATATCACTCAGAGTGTCTGCAGAAATGTAAGTGTAATGCGGGATTCCAATATTTGAATATAGATCAGATTGTGTCTTCAGACATCCTGCCAATGAGCTATGATTAACTTCATGGGACCTTTTCCTGTTACCCTTGTATTATTCTACTTGTAGATTTCACAGGACTTTGCATTCCTGCATCCTAATTCAACCAAACTAGAGCAAAGTTGGAGGCTCTTTGCTGACAAAATCATTCAGATGGGTCAAGGGCAGAGGGCGGGCAACATCGAACACCTCTCTGCAGGTATGTGCGCTGTCACACTCCTTGTAATACAATGTTAACTCATTGAAGCCAGGAAACCAGAAAAGACCACAGTGTTTCATGAAGGAAGGTGCACATGTTAGTGACTAAGCAAAAGCATTGATTTCCATGATTATTTTGTGTCTTTGTATTCACTGTAAACTAAATAAATTATTTTAATTATTTTAATTGGGTTTTCTTGACATATATTGCAGACAAACGTGACGAAGTCGCCCTTTTGCTGCTACCACGGGTAATACCAGCGATCCCTTACAAAGTGGGCAGGAAAATGGTGCGACCCACCATCTTAGAAAGCACCAATGCGTTTGTGGATACCCAGCCTGTGAGTTGAGATATTTACTATTTACTATTTTGCATGCAAAACATTTGTTAGGCATGTATTCGTAAATGTCTTGTTCATGCACAATTAAATAATTAACTGAGCAATGCCTCAATTTAGAGGAGGGACCCTTATTCCACATCTGTTTTCACACTGTTCAGGGTTTGTTCACACAGTGTACCAGGAGCTCATACACATTGTATTCTGGCACTTACTGCTTACTCATAAATAGAAATCTAGGTCTACTAGGTCATTACTAAGGTTATATTGGTAATAAATCCCTTATTGTGCATGAACAAGACATTTGCGAATAAATGTCTAACAACTGTCTGATTTTGCTTAGTACATGCCTTACAAGTTACTTACACAGACATTAATATTGTATGTATTAGTGCTAATAGAATGTTCTTTTGAATAGAATGTTCCCTCAAACCTACATATTCCTCTTACAGATTGGAACAAATATGGCTGAGTACCTGACAGCTCACCAGAGGGTTGAGCACCCCTACATTTTGAAGTTGGGCAATGACTGCAGCACTCAGGCATTCATTATAATAAACGGCAGAGCTCTGCAACACCCGTCTTTACTATCAGCAGTGGACGAGTGCTTCAAAGCTTTTTTTGTTTTCGACATAGGATACCCAAGTCCCTGTGCCCAGGTTTGGGAATTTCTCCAAACTGTGTTTGAAATACCTGGACCAGTGCGTCCCACCATCCAGGTCCTAAGGGCACAATTTTCTGTTTCTGTTGAATGAATGTCTTTGTTGTCTTGTTTGATCTTTTTGTTTTGATCAAATAAATTGACTTTCGATTTTGAAATAAGTTGTATCTGTGTAGTATGTGTCTGCATGAGGTCGTTATTAATTGATATTGCATAATGAGATTGAATAAGTGACAATAACTTGGGTAAACCAAAATTCTTACTGCCACTTTTTGTTGACATTTTCCCTGCATGCTGCATGCTGGAGCAAGGCTGACTAATTACTTACTACAGTTAATTTATCATTCGAGCATTACTTTAGCATAGATGCTGGCAACCATGGCAGTAAGAGTTTTGGTTTACCCATGATTTAACTTAATTTTTTGCAACCCAAACATTGGGTAAGTTCAACCCTGCAATAAAGTTGTTTCAACCCATCTGCTGGGTTGATTTCATAACCCAACTTAACCCAACGAACAGGGTTAAAATGTGTAACCCAGCGTGCTGGGTTATTCCAACCCATAATGGGTTTATGTCATTTTTGACCCAGCGCTGGGTTGTTTTTGGGTTATTTTTAACCCAGCATTTTTAAGAGTGTGGTATGTAGAGCTTCTCTGTTTGAGTGGGTCGAGTTTGTAGTATGTAAGTGTTTGTGTGTGTGTGTGTGTGTGCGCTGTGTGTCTGTATGTGTATGTATTATGAGATTAAGTCAGTGTTTACGTGCTGTATCCCCTTCAGCCAGCCAATCAGTGCTGCCCCTCCCTCCAGCTCCTCTCCTACTGGCCAGACTGCAAGACAGTGAGCAGAGTGGGTTGCCATAGCAACCACTGCTTCCTGCCGTGTCTTGGATGAGACAGCATCAATTACATCACCACATGGAGAAGACCATTGCATTCTGGGTAGGAGCTGAGAGCAACCCTTTTTGTGTATGTCTCACTGTTCGTGTATGTCTTACTGTTTATTAATGTTTCATGTATGTTTACCTGTTTGTTTGCATGGAATTATTGTTAGTGAGAGCTGACAACAAGAGACTATTTCACCCCACACAAAACCCACATCTTAACTATTTAGCTTGAGTGTTGTTTAATGCAGAAGCATTTGCATCTATTTAGCACCACTCATTATCAAGTGTGCCTAGCAGCATTCCCTGCCTCTGCATGTCATGATGTGGTGAATTTCCAGTGTGTCCGTGTTCACAACACACAACACCACAGCAAAGGGTGGGAGTTCTTTTCATTACAACAGCAAAACACAAAGATACTTTGTTATTCTACATGAAAGATTACGTCTGTTTGAACTAAAAGGTTGACTCTTGCAAATCTCTCACCCTCTTTCTCTCTCTCTCTCTCTTTCTCTCTTTCTCTCTCTAACACACACACACACACACACGCACACGCACAAACAAGCAAACACACACAGAGAAAGATAGTGAGAGAGTGAGCGAGACAGAGAGAGAGAGAGTGTGTGTGTGTGTGTGTGTGTGTGTGAGAGAGAGAGCCTACAGCTGAATAACAGGGTGTACTCTCAGGTGAAGAACAGACACATTTTCTGATTCTGCATTTTTTCAAATGATGAGGCATTTTTGGCAAACTCGACAGCTCATAATTTCCACACACGCACACACAAATACACACACACACACACAACACACACACACACACACACACACACACACACACACACACACACACACACACACACACACACACACACACACACACACACACACACACACACACACACCACACACACAACACACCAGGGACGGACTGGCCGTCGGGCATACCGGGCGTTTGCCCGGTGGGCCGAAGTGCAATATGGGCCGATAGTCCCGAATTTTTATTTATTATTTTTTTCCCCATATAGCCTAATGGTCTGACCGGCTGGCCCACGAAAGTAGTTCATGAGCAGCCCTATTGACACTGGGCTGGCCCAATCACATCCCCTGGGCTGACCCAACACCAACCCCTTTCGATTTGGACCTGCCTACATAATGCATTAGGACGGTAAACAAACTCAGCGTGGCCCATGGCCTTGACATGCTTGACACGCGCACGCTAGTCTGCGGCCCATTGGCTGTCTTCTTTAGGGCTCGTCCAATCATATCACCAAACACCTTCTACCTTTAGCTTGATCGGTGCACAGAAACGCACGTTTCGTTAGAATCCACCAGTCCAAAATGGAGAGAAAGCAAAAAGGGGGTGCGGAGAAACTGCGAGATAAGAAGAGGCTTGCTCTTCAAGCCAACGCTGCCAAATGTGCCAAAATATCGGAAATGTTTGCCACGGCAGGGCCATCATCAGCTCCCGTGGATGACAGCGATGCTGGTGGCGACAGCCAAGGAGAAACGATACATCGACCTACGGTAAACTTACTGATCATGAATTAAAACGTCTCTAAAATATGTTTGACTTAGGACCTATGTTCTATGGCCAAGTTCGTTTGCATTGTAAATACAAGACAAGTCTGTAGCTGTTGCTAGCCCTCAGCCTACTCTACTCTGAAACAGCCAGCCGTTAGCCTACACACTATGTTGTGTGTTTGAGTGGTGGGCTAGCCCGTTAGCCTATTGGTGCGCGGTGCCCTGTCAATGTTCCGAAAGCCCAGTATTCCCAAACCCTGGTATTCCGAAAATATGCCAATTTGTCTAGATACCATTATGATAGCTCAGGGGCGTGGTTCAAACGTTAGTGCCACCTCATCAAGCGCGTTTCCTACAGGAGGAAATAGACTCCCTTCTAGGAAAGGGAGCAATACAGTCTGTAGGCTACCTCTCGGAGACGAGAACAGGGGGTTCTTCAGTCGCTATTTTCTGGTTCCAAAAAAGGACGGAAAATATCGACCGATCTTAGACCTCCGTATTCTGAACAAAGCTTTAAAGTGTATGATGTATATTGTATTGTATTGAATTTAGATTAATTAAGACCACCACCTCAACACACAAACTCATAAAGTAGTAGGTTCAGTGACGTGCGGTGAGACAGCTGTCTTCTGTAGCTTCTGCGAGCCCGTGAATCAATGTTTCGTTGGAATCATGATGTAACGTTGTTGTAGCGAGAATACAGCAATGCTATTTTCTAATTGGCAGGGCATATGTATGATTCTAGACTTCGCTAAGCACTGAAGCGACTGAAACGGTGAATTTTGATCACATTCAGCAAAGTTAACAGGTAAAACGGGAGAAAAATAGGGCGTCTTAAGGCCGTCCTGCCTAAAAGTAGGGCGTCCCATTTCTTCTTATTTTTTAGTAGACTATAGGGCAGACGCCCTGCTAGCTAAAAGCCTGGTTGGTGTATACATTCGAGAGACCAAAAAGACTGAAAAGGTGTGTTATCGAATTTAGTGGGCTGGTCTGGTTCAAAATGCCCGGGCCAATTTTTTGTCCCAGTCCTCCCTTGCACCACACACACACACACACACACACACAAACACACTGTTACTTCCTTTATTGTGAAATGCCTGTGAATAATTTGCATGTAATCAACGTCTCCACAGTGGATCCTTTCCAGTTCCTTTAGAGCCTGGGGTCAAATTATGCATCTATTTAAAGCAACCATCTCAGTCAGAGGTTGGACAAGTTTGTGGCTTGTGTGTTTTTGTTGTATGTGTGTGTGTGAAAGTTTGTAAGTGTGTGAGTGTTTGTGTGAGTGTGTGTGTGTGTGTGTGTGTGAGTGTGTGTGTGAGTGTGTGTGTGTGTGTGTGTGTTTGTGTGTGTGTGTGTGTGTGTGAGTGTGTTTCTGTGTGTGTGTGTGTGTGTGTTACTGTGTGTTACTGTGTGTGTGTGTTTGTGTGAGTGTGAGTGTGTGTGTATGTGTGTGAGTGTGTGTGTGTGTGTATGTGTGTGTGTGTGTGAGAGTGTGTTACTGTGTGTGTATGTGTGTGTGTGTGTTTGTGTGCCTTTGTATTCGTTTGCATGTGTGTGTGTGAGTGTCTTAGTGTATGTGTGTGTGTGTGTGTGTGTGTGTGTGTGTGTGTGTGTGTGTGTGTGTGCCTGTGGTTGTATGTGTGTGCATGTATGTGTGTGTAAAACAGTGAGCGGATGTTGTGCTTGTCCCACTGTGAGCCTGTGAGCCTGTGGGCCCCTGATGACCATCAGAGCTTTGTCCAATGCTGGTGTGTGTGTGTATGTGTGTGTGTGTGTGTGTGTGTGTGTGTGTGTGTGTGTGTGTGTGTGTGCGTGCGTGTGTGTGTGTGTGTGTGTGTGTGTGTGTGTGTGTGTGTGTGTGTGTGTGTGTGTGTGTGTGTGTGTGTGTGTGTGTGTGTGTGTGTGTGTGTGTGTGTGTGTGTGTGTGTGTGTGTTTGTGTATTTGAGAGAGTGAACTGTGGTCAGTGCTAGCCAGTTGGGCCTGTATGGTGCCGGATGCTTTTTGTTGCGCTTGTCGTCCTTAGCTGGAATATCAATGGCAGTTCTCCTCTTCAGTCAGTGAAAAAACTAGTCTCTCCCTCTCTCTCTCTCTCTCCCTCTGTATCTCTCTCTCCCTCTCTCTCTCAATCTCCCTCTCTCTCTCTCGCTCTCTATCTCTCTCCCTCTCTCCCTCCTACCCTCTGTTTCTTTTCAGCTCTCATGGTCTCATAGACTGTCTGCACAGCTCATCTCTCCCTTTCCTTTGAGTCATTATCATTCTCTTTTCTCTCCCATCTCTCTCTCTCTTTTCTCTGGGAGACTCCTTCAGTCTATTTAGTTTTTGTTGTTTCTGTCTCTGCTTGACTTCTCTCTTGTACTCTATTTCCTGTCTCTGTTATTTAGTTTTTGGTGAGGAGTCGCTCTGTCACCAGCTCCCAGATGGCTGAAAGGATTCTGTCCTCGCCCCACACCACACAAACTTGCTTGAAGTCAGCAAGTGCTCAGTTTCACATGAGTTGGCATTGTCCTCTTTCTCTCTTCTTGCTTGCCCGTGGTATCTGATGTCTACACCCAGTTCATGATAACATATAGAACCACATATTGTAGATTAAGATATATTTTACATATTTTATTAAGAGAGAACACCCCCCCCCCCACACACACACACACACACAAATGCATAGCTACAGACTCACAGATGAACTCTCACTTATTCATTATTCAGTACACACTGTGTATTTAAACACACTCATACGACGTCCACATAAATGTTTACATTTTCACCCATACACACTGACGTTCCCCCCAAAATATATGCACACGTGTTCCATGAGTGTGTATGCACGAATGCTTGACATCCGTACACATTCCACTGGGCTTTAGGACAAACATGACAGTCATTGTTCAATGTGGCAGTGATGTTCCCACCTTGAATTGGTAAACCAAGCTCCATTCATTCACACAGAGACAGACAGACATAAATACACAGATACA
>NC_137926.1:18175205-18180205 GCF_963457725.1 Sprattus sprattus
AAGCATTGAAACCGATGTACGTCGTTTTCCGTTTTCGCATTAGCCAGCTAAACTGAGCACTGAAGCACTGCACCGGTCTGCCTCAGTATCCAATCAAAGGACGTTTACGTGTCACGTTCAACGCGAGGAAAGAAATATTCCGGGCCTTCTAGAAGGCCCAGTGTCGCCAACTCGAAATCTGATTGGTTGTCACAACTGTCTGTTTCAGTTCATTCAACTTAAATGAACTGAAACAGCCAGTTGTGAAAACCAATCAGATGTACACGGGCCTTCAATGTGAATTCTGAAGGCCTCAGGGAAGAATTCTGTTCTCGGGGAAGGTTTCTCTGAGCGTGGCAACACATGATAGCTGAAATATGATTGGATGAAAGCTCTAACATAAATTAACAACGCTGGAAGCTATGAAATGAAGATAATGGACTATGAGGAATAATTGAATACATATTTAAAAGAAAATATTAAAATTAAATGTATTTATTACATTTATTTTCTGATGATGTTTAGGCCAGCAGAGAAGGCCTTGAAGGCCCTGACGGACCACCACTGTTAGCCACATGGGAGAAATATGACCCAATTACAGCACCCACAAAAAGCTGCATGAGTAGTGAGAAAGAGAATGAGAGAGGCAAAATAGAGAGAGAGAGGGAGTGAAAGACAAGGACAGATAGAGAGAAAGAAAACAGAAGGGCATTCATATAGTACGATGCCGTGCCCAGAGAGTTAAAACCTTATTGTACCAGAAAGAACTCTTCCTTCATCCACCCCCGAATAATATCTATGCTTCCAAGTTTCTAACTCAAGCCTTGGAGTCATGCCATAACAAATCAGCAACACAAACACACTCTCACACAAACGCCATTACAGCACAGCAAATGGATAGCCTCTCATCTCTGTCCAGCAGATGCACACTCCTCTCCTGCATCAGTCATTGAAGCGTGTGATGTTTCAGAGTTGATTGCACCAAATAAAAGAGGAATATAGCCATAGATATTTCCTATATGTGGGCATTTGATCTGTGTGGTGATTGCAGCTCCTTATAGAGGCGATTGTTGAGAGGTTGATATTAACCTGAAATGTCTTCGGAAAATGTTTTCTTAGACATGAGAGACAGTGAGACAGACAGACAGATAGTCTGCAATGCCTTTCAAGACATCATGACCCAATCGTTAGGGGCCTGGCGACAGGGGAGGCAGAGCAGGTAATCGCCTGGGCCCCCGAGCTGGAAGGGGGGCCCCAAGGATGGCTGATCACAGTCCACAGCAGTGACAATTACATGAGAACATTCTCCTCCTCAAAAACATTGATTTTGCGCAGGACACTACAATGACAATGTCCAGAAATTCCCTTTGGGGCCCCGTACCATTAGCTTGCTACTAAGAGCTTGGTAATTACAGCACGGCCACACTGTGAAGTGCAACCACCTGTTGTAATAGTCTAAATGAAAGCGCAGGCAACAGGAAGAGAACAAAAAATGGGTTGTCAATTCTAACAACAGCTAATTAGCTTGTAGTGTATAATGAGTGGACTCAATTTAGCTATTTTGTAAGGCATACCCATTAACGTTCTGGCTGCTGTGGTTATACCATACATAGTACATAGCTTATTCTGGCATTTAAAGAAGTGTTTATGGGGCACAAATGGCAGATACTTTCTTTGGATGGAATGTGCTTGTGTTGGCCTGAGAGTGTACAAAGCTTAAGTGTAACCTAGGATGCAGCCAAGGCTAGGGATTAAGAATTTCATAAAGATCTTGAAAATAGGCCTATTGATGTATGTGAACTATGCTAGCATTGTTATCTCCATACCAATGAACATAAGTCTGTCTTCAAAGCAGACCAAGTACAACCGTGCTAATGAAGGTAGGATGATGTATCCCAATATGAGGATGACAGTGACTTGTCTTCCAAAATATCTTCTTTATACATTATACTGCATTAGGTGTCCACACACACACATCACATATTTATATAATAGGCTACTTTTTTTTCTAGCAGCTCCATAAACTTCCACCTCTTGCTCTGCTCATATTGTATGCATGCATAAACATACCAATCACTATATCCAGCATAGCATGCACACTGTTCTGTAGTTTTGAAATGCAAGGTTTGCTTAAAAGTGCAGTCTGCTATTCTAATCCATTACACTTTTGATCAAATTCATCGAATTGTAACTCATGGTCCTCTAGCTGTCTGTTCAGTGTGCACTCAAAAACATTGGTGTTCATACACAGTCATGGCTCTGTAATTGGGACGCAAACATAACTAAAGCTGGGTAGCAAAAGCAAAACAAGGGGAGGGGAGAGGAGAGGAGAGGAGAGGAGAGGAGAGGAGAGGAGAGGAGAGAGAGTAGAGTAGAGGAGAGGAGAAGCATACTCACAGGGTTGTTGCTCCGGCGAAGCTTGACGCATACACACACACACACACACACACACAGCACGCACACACAGCACGCACGACTCCAGCCCCACGACTCCGCAAGGCTTCTCTTGTGTAACCGGGACTCCTGCCAGATGCCTCTCCCTCCCTCTCTTTGCCACTTGCTCTCTTTCTCTCTCCCTCTCTCTGCCACTTGCTCTCTTTCTCTCTCTCTCTGCCTCTCCCTCCCTCTCTCTGCCACTTGCTCTCTTTCTCTCTCTCTCTGCCACTTGCTCTCTTTCTCTCTCTCTCTGCCTCTCCCTCCCTCTCTCTGCCACTTGCTCTCTTTCACTTTCTCCCTGCCTCTCCCTCCCTCCCTCTCTCTCTGTCACTTGCTGTCTTTCACTCTCTCTGCCTCTTCCTCCCTCTCTCTCTGCCTCTCCCTCCCTCTCTTTGCCACTTGCTCTCTTTCACTCTCTCTGCCTCTCCCTCCCGTTCTCTCTGCCTCTCCCTCCCTCTCTTTGCCACTTGCTCTCATTCACTCTCTCTGCCTCTCCCTCCCTCTCTCTCTGCCACTTGCTCTCTTTCACTCTCTATCTGCCTCTCCCTCACTCTCTCTCTGCCACTCGCTCTCTTTACTCTCTCATTGGTTTGCATGTGAGGCACAGAGCAATTTGCAGCAGTGAAGGAACGTCTCATACTGTGTCCTCCACCCTCTCTGTGTGTTTGTGCTTCTCTCTCTCTCTCTCTCTCTCTCTCTCTCTCTCTCTCTCTCTCTCTCTCTCTTATCTCTCTCTCTCTCTGTGTCCTTCTCTCTCTCTTTCTCTCTCTCTCTCGTTCATGCTCTGCTTACCTCAAGGTCAGAAGAGTGAGCTGCTGCTTCTCAGAGGCTCCCCTGCACCAGTATGTGTTCTCTTATACACACACACACACATACACATAGTATGTATACATGTAAACACACAGGTTTATGAACACATACACTCACAAATACGCACATACATGGCTAAATGAACCTGCCGAGACAGCATACAGATACACACGTGCAGAGAGATCTTTTACACCCCTCAGAAACATAGGGGGCCCGCCTGTCCTCCACTCAACCTCTGGGCCATGCCAAAGCTTAAAACACACACATACACACCCACACACACACACACACACACACACACACACACACACACACACACACACACACACACACACACACACACACACACACACACACACACACACACACACACACACACACACACACACACACACACACACACACAACAACAACAATCAACACATCCACACATATTAACGCATGCCCACTCATAGGACACTCACCTACAAAGTAATTATTATCATTAAATAGATTAAGGTGCACAGCGCAGGACACCAGACAGACACGGGTGGGGGTCATGGGTGAGGCAGGGGGAGATTGTGGCTAATTACCTCAGGAGACCCCTATGACTGCCACATAAACACACAGAGCTCATCTGTTTGTCTAGGCAGCGACCCCTCCCCTCCCATCAACAGGCTACTCCTCACCATGGATACGTACATGCTGGAAAGAACATAGAGGCCTTCTAACGATGTACAACCACGATAGACCAATGATGTGCTTTTCAGGAAGTTTCATGAAGATGTTGTTTAAGCCACAACTACCATGATAAGTGCTTTTGGAATAATGTAACATAAAACACAAAAGTGCACTGTCACATTTTGAAGCGAAGTTTAGACCTGTTCTGAGAACAGTGAATGACAGCAGCTTCCTATGCTGGGCTGTAGACTGAGCAGTTTCCATGATGGTGGTTCCCTTAGCAACAACTCAGTAGCAGGTTCATGAACATAATCCCTGAGACAGAGCATGGGGCTTAGAAAGGAGACGACACACACACACACACACACACACACACACACACACACACACACACACAGTTTACTGTGCACATGTAAAAGAACGTAAAGACACATTTACACACACAAAGCACACATACATGGAGTAAAGTCCCAGACTTAAAGAGCTTAAAGGTGGCAAAGCTCAAGAGAAGGATCAGAAAGAACAAGGGAGACAGAGAGAGGGGGGCGGGGGGGACAAATCTATGGAAAACAAATCTTTGCCAAGAACAAATCCCTTGATCACAAAAAAACTACACAAACTAAACTAAACAAAGCGTCTACAAAGCACCTTTTTAACACATACATATTGTTAATATGTACTCACGGACCGTGTAAAGGTTATATAACTCTATAACAATATGTACTAACCATTATACCAACATTATTTATCACTAGTGCATACTAAGGACACTTATGGTCAAATGAGATAATTTCTTTCCACACCCTTGATCTATTCCTCAGCTGACTGCAGTCAATCTGTCTGTGTCAATGCTCTGTTTCTCTCTGTGCTGGCAGCATGTCTATCCATACACTGTGTCCATAGCTGTTTGTACTCTCCTATCTACGCTCTGTCTACTCCAGGTTCTTTATCTATATTGTGCTATCTGTTGTCTTAGTGACCTGGTTTGAACACTTAACAGCCCAACGCTAATTTACTCATAGTTAACCAACATTAGACATGAGAGACAGACCCCTGCACTGCCGTGGAGAGATGAGGCTCGGCTCACACAGACACACACAAACACACACACACAC
>NC_137926.1:18185205-18187705 GCF_963457725.1 Sprattus sprattus
ACCCGATGGACACCACTCAAAGGAAATAATGTTGTGGCGCCACCTAGTGGAGAGTTTTGACAGTAATAGACTAAGTGGCTCGCATTCCCAAAAAAATCAGTGCATGGATTGGTGCTTTACGAAGATATGCAATATGTCTTATTCCCTCATTCTACACAAGTCTACACTCACATACATCAATTACTGGTAGCAACCACTTTCTTTTGCATTGGAAATCAGTTCTACCAAATTTAGGACTAAATCACCTGTGAAAACGCAGGAAAGGATGAACATCAATTCAAGTTTTGGCAGTAAAATATCAAATATAATTTTGTACAGTTAATATACATACAGTTCAAACACAAGCCAGTAAAACCTTGATCTTGTTTATTTAAATAAAGAAACAGCAGAAGGCCTACTTTGTGGTTACATAGATGTGGGAAATCCCATTTAACAAATTAATTTAACAAAAACACTTAAAAAATTCAACCAATGATAAAAAAAAAATCAAATAAAGAATGAAAACATCAAGCAAAGGTAGTTAAGGAAAACATCTCTATCGCCATGGAGATGCTTAAAGTTGGGACAAAAAAATAAATACAGTGCTTCAGTTTCCTCTTTCCATCTACTACAACACTGAAAATGGTTTGGGGTAAGATTCTCTTTTTTTTAAGGGAAGAATACCACGTCACTTCGAAGCAAAAATAAACACATCACACCAGGCAGGAACTGAAATGTGGGACTGCTGTATAGTCAGTGCCCTAATATGAGTGCACCTGGGAGAGAGAGAGAGATGGAGGTTTCACAGCTCTGTCGTAATGGCTTAATGACAGCCCTCTCTTGAACAGGCTGGAGCCAGGGAGACGCTATCTGGGTCCTTGGTGCCCTCAGATGCCCGAAGTCCTGTTCTGACCCCAAAACAACACCGCCAACCTCGTTCAATAGCTCCATCTGTCTAGTAGACATTATACCAGTGGTTCTTAACCTGGGTTCGATCGAACCCCAGGGGTTCGTTGAGTCACTCTCAGGGGTTAGGCAGGAGTCAAGACACACACAGTATAGCGCGGTCCACACTAGAAATGTCAGGTCGTTTTTTATACCTACGTTTTGAAGAAATCATATTTAATTTTTCAAATACGAAGGGTTCGGCGAATGCACTGATGAAGCTTGAAGGGTTCAGTACCTCCAATAGGGTTAAGAACCACTGCATTAGACTGTACCCATTCCAGCACCCTGCTCTCAGAATGTAAGACCCAATTGCCAGAGCGTCTTGAAAAAGTGTTTTCACACAATGTCTGGTCTTTCTGTATGTGAAAATGAAGGAGCTGTTTTTTAGCTTGCAAGCAATAGAATCTTTACTTTCCCTTAAGCAAGCTGAGCTAGCTTTTCACAAAAGATGGTCACAGCAAAAAAAGAGCCCCTGAAAACCGATCTTATCTTAACCAATCTTATCTTATGTTATGTTTTTCCTTCATTCAGTGCCTTTATTAACGTCTCACTCCTGACCAACAATTTCTTTAGAATACCTTTAAGACCCTGTAGTGGCTTAAATCACCAAGACCCTAACAAACACTGAAAAAACTAAAGCTCACTGATACAGTCACTGAATGTGTAACATTATCTACTGTTGCAGAGTCCACACAGACCAGATAACCTGTAACAGGGGGAAAAGCCTCCTCTTCTGAGAAGACAATACAGAAAAAAGAAAATTGCAAATACTGCAAGTTTGTCCTGGCTGTGCATGTTTACCTCATAGTGGTTTCCAACTGTTACAGAATACAGTGGTTTTGAACTGCATCGTTTGCTTCTTGTCTCGACCAGTGATGTCTTCATAGTGTCAAACACCTTCCTAATACCTTTGGTATTTCTTCTGCTATAATGTCTTTGACTCTGACTTGAAGAGGTCTCAGAAATATCTATTTGGTTCTTGTAAAAAAAAAACAGAGCCATTACAGTCCGAAAACAAAATGTATGCCAACACTTAGAAGAGGCTGTCACTTGAGATACTGCCTTGGCCAATGAAAACCTGTCTCAGCCAAAGAAAGACTGCCTTAGCCAATAAAATGCAATAACAAGTTGTATAATGCTGGGCCATTTGGGACCTGTGCCTCAGATGGCCTGTAGTGTGTGTTAAATCTTGACGTCATCTTGACCTTATGACCTTACTGAGACAGACCTGAAATCTGTTACAAGAGAAGCCAGATAAAAAACCGACCCTTGATCAGATCCACGCCAAGAGATCAGAGCCAGTTCTGCTCCAAGGCCAGTTGGGATCTGAGAAGGCATAGAGTGGTCGGTGGCAGGGCAGGACTTTGTCCCTAGAGGCCTGCAATGTGAACGCCAGTGGAGAACAGCCATCCAGAGAACAGAGTTTAAGTTCAGGTCTAGACTTCACCATCTAGCCTTAAGCCTGCCCCTTGTAGGCTCATGGTTCAAAAGCGATAGCACCACAGAAATGACAGTAACCAGGACACCCAGTTCATTAGATACAGATGAAACAGTGTTTGGAATTATAATACAC
>NC_137926.1:18192705-18204618 GCF_963457725.1 Sprattus sprattus
TTCTGTGTATGCTGAGAGTGTGTGGGTGTGTATGTTGCATCTAACGTGAATAACACAAATAATGTGGGTGACACCTCTTCATGGAACTCACCCCAGAAAAGGGCCCGGGCGTTGGGTAGGAGGGGGCCCAGGGCCGGGGAGGTCCCCGGGAGGGTGGGCTGGAGGCGGGGGGGTGTGCGTGGCCGTTGCCCACCCCGGGAAGCGTGATGCCAGCCGTGGGCACGCTGGTCTGGGCGGTGGGCGAGACCAGGGCAAAGGCGTCGTCCAGGAGCGAGTGCATCTGCTGGCGCGCCTCCTCGATGCTGGGCTGGGGCGGGAGGTACGGGGGAGGAGGGGGCGCGTGGCCGGGGGGAGGGGAGCTGGGGGACAGGAAGACGTCATCGGACGGGGAGGGGGGCTCTAGGGCCTGATCCGGGTCAGACTGGAGGAGAGAGATCCAGAGTTAATTAGTCAGTTGAAAACAAGAGGACTTTTTTAACTTAAGGCAATCCATTTCAAGCTATTGCTCTGAAAAAGCTAAGAAAACCATGGAGGCCAATATTTGACTTTACATTTCCCTCTAAAAAGAAGAAGAACAACAACACACAAACACACCTCTAGATGTGAAAATAAATGAAGAGCCAGTCTTTGCTTCTGATTTGTTGGGCTGTCTCGGGACACTGCCTCTGATCAGTGATATTGACTCTGTCCCCAGTAGCAATAATTAAAGGCCTGGTGCCGTTTCAGTTCATCAGGCAGACTACTGGAGCAAGTTGGCGACACAGTAAATCAGGGTAGGTGTGTGCGTGTGTGTGTGTGTGTATGTTTGTGTGTGTGTGTGTGTGTAGGAGTAGGTGTATACCACAAAGATTAACTATACTGTTGAGAACAGTCGAGAAAAGTATATGAGTTAGGACCGAACAATCAACAATAAGAGACCTCTTTTCCACCAACAGGGAACGGCTTCTGTTCTGGTTCGTGCACGACGTTTTTTCAACTGTTCTTTGTATTTCGACCAAAAATAAATTGGTTCGGAATCTGATTGTGCGTTGTGCAAAGCCCTTCACTGATGACGCATCCTTGAACACAATGGTTCTGCTCAAAGCTGGTGGAAAAGTGGGCTGGTTCGCTAGATGGGACTTAGGTTCAAATAATCCTGAACGGAACCAGTTCAAGAACCTGTTGGACGAAACGGGCTAAGAGAGACTTCTATCATGCCAAGACTTAACTGACATGGAACTGAAGTCAGAGTGTGCCAGAGACAGAAGAGAAAGAGACAGAGACTAAGAGGGAAAGTGTCACACCACATAAGCGAAGTTGCTGACTCCGGGGTATCTCCGGTAGGTTCCGTCCGTCTCTGTTGTGATGAGCTGGTCCCGGTCTTCATACACACCCCCATTCATCTGCCCTGTCTTCTTCCTAGACTTAGGAGAACGCCTTCCCCTACCACTAACACACACAGACACACACAGACACATTAATCACTCCTGAGGATTCACAAATTTAGTTCAACACAATTCATCATTTAACATTCTAAATAAAACTGCAGTTCAGAGTATTTACTTTATTGAGTATGAATTTCATACAATACTTATAGACAGGATAGATACTTTTCCCTGACCACCTAGTATTAATTCAATGACCCTGGCTTTGGTGTTGTGGTCAGAGTGCAGGTTGGGCAACCCCTAAACCTGGGTTCGAGGTGGGGTGACTGCTCTCTCTTAGCCTGACGATGTCATACTCATGATTCTAGTCAGAATATGAGTCTGATACCGGACCTTTGGGCTGTGATTATGGGGCGTGTTTCAACGAACCAGGAAAGAAAATGCCTATTCGCTGAATTGGATACCTAGAACCAATCAGAGCAACGTAGTAGCCTATTACCATCTGATAGATTAAACTTTTACCTGATCCCTAGGAAGGACGGCAAAAACATATTTTCAATGACAAATGCCTTAATCGCGTTTCTCTGTTCCTCTTTCAAAATTAATGCGCTGTCAATGTCTGTTGAGATATGCCTGCTCACGTTAATTAATTAGCATTAAGGCTACAAGCTACAGTTTATTTCGATGGGTTTTTTGTGTACACGTTAGCAATGATATAACAATAATGGTCTAGAGAACTTTAGTTAAGACAAACAATACTCTGTAACATTTGTGTTGCACATGCACAACTAACCGAGTCAATGTAGACATTAAAAAGTCGTGTAGATAGCTTAATTCACATAAAATATTCCCCACTAAGCACCCGAGACGCGGCCATCTTGGTCGGAGTTCGAATCTACCGGTTAATTCAACTCAAGCGTTGGTATCTGTCCATCAACGTATAAAGCCCGCCCTGCCAATTTGATTGGTCCGGTTTGATCCTACCGATGAAACTCTCTCCCAATTAACCCAGAGCCAGACCAAATCTCCCTGACAAAAAAATTTGTGGGCGGGGTTTGGGCTGGTATCCAGGCTAGCTCTCTCTATATGGTGTCAGAAGTGGATGTCTTCTAGTGTGAGCAGTAAGGCAATACCGCAGACAGGCTGAGTTGGTGTCTCTTCCCTACTGGATTCTGCTTGTTTCCACTGATGAGCCTTTAGGCTACTCTGTGTGTCAAACACCATCTCATCCATCTCAACACAGCCTGCAACAACATCATTGCTTAAACAGGCTCCCGAAATGCCAGGGAGACCTGTCAAAACATACTAGGCCAGAATGGCATCTCAATTTGGATAAGGACAGCGAAAACTGAGCTGAGCGAGAAACAGACGGACCGGGCCAAGCTAGAAGGACCCCATTCAATGAGATAGAGAGAGAGTCCACAATCTTTGAGTCCTGACCTTTTCTTGGGCTCAGTGAAGGGTAGGGGCATGTGTGTGTCGGGGTCCAGAATCTTATCAATCTGCTGCTGGGCCTTCTGGTAGATGCGGTCCTGCTCCTTGGGGTCGGCAACCCCGTCAGCCGGGTCGTCCATGGTGGGAAAGTCGTAGTGACCTTTCCGCTTGGCTCGTAGTCGAATCTTGTTGCGGTGGTGCTCGATCTCTGACTTGTGCCTTAACGTCACCTGGATCTAAACACACACACACACACACACACACACACACACACACACACACACACACATAATCCCCTTGTTAAGTCACACTAGCCTTATGTCAGTGGGTGAGAGGCAGATATTCGGAAAGGATATGAGGCGTTGTTTGTTAGGGGCACACACCTCCTTGTTGAGATTGGCGTTCTCAGCGGCACGGTCCATCACTGTGGGACTGTGGGCGGGAAGGGCGGGCATTGGCTGCATGGCGATCAGCTGGATCTTATTGGTGAAGCGCCTGGGTCCCTCGGTGGTGCGAGACATGCGGTCCACGTGCTCAAAGATGGACGCCGAGGAGAGGTCGCCGGGCCCCCTAATCGGCGGAGGACCTACAGGAATAGGAAGTGGATAAACAGGAAGTGCATTACAGACAGGACGTAGACACATTCGACTGAACATACATGGGGGCTGACAAACACCAGATAAACATGGGTAGGTAAATCAGGGGTGGGTAATGTGGTGAAAGACGTAGAGTAGAGAGAGTGTGGCGTCAGCGTCTAAAAACAACAGTGATAGAGAAGCATCACGATACACTGGGAAAACACGGAGTGGTTACAGAGGAACAGGAAGAAAGTAAACATAGAAAAAACACAAAGAAGGAAAAGAATTGTGAACAGACATAAAACTGGCGTAGAAAAGCCGAATAGGAAAGGAATAGGAATAACCCAGGTAAGAGTGGAAGTGCACAGAACAACAGCAGGAATTATAGTTTGTCTATATATATATATATATAGTATTTATAGCGTGGCAGCAGAAAGCAGAAAGAGACTTGACATGCGGGACAGAGGGGCAGGTGTCAGGGCGAAAGCACTGAGCCTTATTTTTGCTGTGTGCTCTATGGGGTGCTTAGTGCGGGGGATGTGCAGTGATGAGCCTGTGAGCATCGGGGCTGCTTTAACAGTCCTGCAAGGCACTGGGGAGAGTGAGGTGTCATGCCCCCTCTGTTGCCATGAGGGGGCAGTGTAAAGGCAGGCACAGTACTCTGCTTACTGCCTTCCACCTATGTCTGATAAAAAGCGAGGACAGGAATGGACAGATGACTTTAAAGGTCTTGCACTCACTATAGAAGCATAGGAGGAACAAATAAGACGTATTTGTGAGTACCAAATAAATGCAATTTGAGCAATTTGTGCCAAATGTATGTTGTGGATGCTCAAAAACTGGTGCTGCTGCCTCAGTGTATGTCATAATCTAACAAAGCAGAGCATTTCCAAACGGGAATGACGGGTTAAAAGAGGGGATACTTCCTGTAGTTTTTGAAAGACTCATCACTAAAGGAAACACTCTACTCTGAATCACTCTTCTACTGCGCTTTACGGTGAGCCATCAGAAGACACACACACACACACACACACACACACACACACACACACACACACACACATACACACGCACACACAACCTGCTACTTAAATCACACTACATACACACACACTCTTACCAATCTTATTCTTTCCTGCAAGTCCAGAAAGAGAGAGAGAGAGAGAGAGAGAGAAAAAGAAAAAGTGAGAGGGAGAGATTAGAACAACAGCTAGAGCAGGGAGAGCAGACAACAGTAATCCAGTGCAATCCCTGGGTGATGAAGTGTGCGTGTCAGGTCTCAAGGTGGAGATGCAGGAGGAGCACTGGAGTCATCCCAGCCTTTAGAGATAAGAGCACTACTGCGGTCACTGTGTCAGGAACCTTACATGGGACAGAGGCCGATTTCTATTCAGACCATCTGATGCTTTTCATGTGGCCTTTTCAGGCCTTCAGACCTGGGGCAGAGAAAGCTCACTGCTGACAAAAGGAGCTTTCAGAGACTCACGGAACCCTTCAGTAAACCGAGAAGGCATCTGAGGGCCTGTCTTAAATCCCCTGAGAGATAAAACTGAAATAAGTAAGGTGGGGGAGAGAAGGAGCGAAGTTTGGGACAAAGACAGAGTTAGAGAGGAAGGGAGAGGGAAGGAAAGGAGAGAAGAGAGAGAAGCGAGAGAGAGAGAGAGAGAGAGAGAGAGAGAGAGAGAGAAAGAGAGAGAGAGAGAGGGGAGAGGGTGACGTAGTCTGGAGAGGAATTCCAGAGCTGATAAGAGTGATTTCTGGGCCTGGCGTCCTAAAGCCTGTCGAGCCTTAGAGAGCAGACACACAGTCAGCCAGACGGCAGACACTTGAGAAAAACACACACACACATACACACACACACACACACACAGACACACACAGACCCGCTGGCACACACTGCTTTTATCAGAGCACAGGCTGCAAGAGAAAAAAAAGGGGGGATCAGAGTGGTAGAGAGAGAGAGGGAATAGAAGAGACAAAGGTAATCCAGTCTTCGGCTCACTGTTCTGTCAGCAATGACAAGAAGCCATGAAAGACTTCTTGTTTAGTCGTCTCTGGTCATGGTGTGTCTGTTGAAGTTTGTGTATGTTCAGTTAACTTGCAGTTCAGCCCATTGAAGGCCATTTTGAGTGGCTGTTTGGGTCACGGAGTGTATATGTATGTGTGTGTGTGTGTGTGTATTCAGTGAACTTGCCATTGAGCCCGTTGGCGACCATCTTGCGTGGCTGTTTGGGGTCGTGGGGTGCGGATGGCCCCCTGAGGCGCCCTGCTGGCGAGTCCTCACTCGAGCGATCGCTGGCCAAGGAGTCCCCATCCGACGGGGAGATTCTGAGCACAAACAAACAAATAAGTAAACACAAAACATGACAAACTGCTAAAACTCAGCTAAATAGGCAGTCAATTCAAGAACCATGAAATAGGTCAATGAGAAATAGAACGACATATTTCAGAACACCTAAATCTGATGCAGTTTAAGGCACTTAAAGGCATTTATTATTCACAAAACTGCTTTATATATCAAGCAAAGTGGACAAACCAATCAGCATCATGGCTAACAGTTCTAAAAGGCAGAAGTCATCACTGTGATCATTAGAGAAAACCCTGTGAGGCCCTGAAGATCCTCCACTTATCGAAGGAAACACTCTATAAAAGCACATTTGACAGACAGGGCAATTACATCTTCATCCAACTTTAAGCAGCCTGCTCTCAAAGAGCAGAAACGTGTGGAAAGGCATCCACTTCCGTTCCCAAACTACACACACACACACACACCCACACACACACGCACACACACACGCACATACACACAATCTCAATTTTGTTCTGTCTCACTCCTGTCTCTCTCCCTTAGGAACAATTTTTCAGTTTCAATGTGACAGCTGTCCGACAGCACATCTATGAAATACAAGTCAATCCTGAGTCAGTATCTCTATCTGTGTGTGTCAATCCTGACTGGCCTGGACAGATCTAGCTGCAAACTCCAAAAACCAACCCCTTTAGCTCTACACTCTTTCTCTGTTCCCAATCTGCTCCTCTCCCCTCTTTCTCCCTCTCTCTTCCACTCTCACTCTCTCCCTCTCTCTCTACCACTCTTCCCTGGGCCCTGGTGTGCCGTGTGGCTGCATTGACAGGCGTGATTAATCTCCCTGTGCCGAGACTGCTTTCTGCCCTGCCTGTGGTCTAATGGACGACCAAACTGGATTCTGTCTAATATAATGGAGCAGGCCAGGAGTTTAACACACTATCAGCCACTACGGATCTCCCCTCAGGAGAAATATGGAGCACAAGACAGAATATGACGGTTATATCACCAAGATAATTTGGCCCGTGTGGTGATTCTGACCACCAGGGCCATCCCATAATACTTTAAAGCATTAAGCATTGATTTGTGGAGCTCGCGATGAGAAACCCTTTTACAGTAAAACACTCTTTTCTGCTATACAGGCATACATAGATTGGCTTCACTCTTTGGAAAACAGTGTGTGAGTGTGTGTATGTGTGTGTGTGCCATGTTCTGCCCCTGTTATGTATAAGTCTTAAAAGTATGTGTCCTAATGTGTACCCTAAGAACACGTTATTAAAAGAAAATGTGCCAAGGATATGTCATTTATAGGGAATCAGTGTGCACTGACTGTTGAGTGTGTATGTGTGTGTATTGATGTGTGTGTCAATGTGTGTGGACAGGGTTAAAAATGGGCAGTAAAGTGGGCAGTGGAGTTGAGCTGAGGCTCAGAGACTGGCCTTCAGGCGTTTAGACTGGTTGGACTCTGACTTTCTTTAAACAATGACAGATATATTTAACATCATATGCGGTACCGTGTCAGGCAGAGCCACAGAGCACTGGGTGAGAGAGAGGGAGGCACTGAAGCAGCCTGGGGCTAGTGGCGGGTATATTTCAAGTACAAGTCAAGAGAAGGTCGACATAGTCTTTTATGTCTCAGTGAAAAAAACTCATCTTTATACGGTCATCACAAGCAAAAATGGCCAAACTAAAAAGTTTAAATACATGCTTTCTAGCTATCATACACACACACAAACACACACACACACACACACACACACACACACACACACACACACACACACACACACACACACACACACACACATACCCCCCCCACACACACACACACACACACAAACACACACACACACACACACACACACACACACACACACACACACACACACACACACACACACACACACACACACACACACACACACACACTGTATTCCAAAGAGTGAAGCCAATCTATGTATGCCTGTATAGCAGTTTCCATTCAATTAAAAACTGCTTCACTTCCGTTACTGTGCACATGCAAAGCCATAACTGAAGAATGCTATATACTGTAGTATAGTATTTTAATACAATATTTTTTGCCCATTCTTTCTGTCTGGATAACTCTGGAGCTGACCAGCTGGATGTTTTGATAGGACAGTGCTGGGCTGATCGTACTACTCACCGCCCTTTCTTGCGTCCGGCACGTGAGGTGTTCTTGGCAGAGGAGAAACCGACTGGGTCACCGCTTTCCGAGGTGCTGGTATCCCTGACAGCGGCAGAGGGAGGGGGCGCTGGCTCCTGGATGACCGTCAGGTCGTCCTTACTGGGCTGGCCCAGGTGCAGCTTGGCAAAGTCAAAGCCTTTAACACTGGGAGCCTGCAGCTGCACCAGCAGAGGAGACAGGGGAGGAGAGAGGAATAAAGAGAGAGAAGAGAAAGAGAGAGAGAGGGGGAGAGTAAAAGAGATTGAAGTTAGGACAATACATAATGGGAAACAAACGCGCTAGCGAGAGTCACACTGTGAGGGAGAGACACAAAAGAAGCGATTAGAAGTGAGAAGCTCTGGGTCAGCAGGAAAGAGACTCTATAGGTCTGGCAGGGATAAAATAGCGGGATGACAAAATATAGCAGTCAAGGACCAAGACAGAGGGGAAGGTGAGAGTGAAAGAGTAAAGCGGGAGAGAGAAGAAAGTGTAAGGGGGGAGGTGGTGTGAAGAGAGGATATAAAGAGAGGAAGAAGAAAGAGTGTACTGTGATAAAGACGAGATGCTCCATGGGAGAGAAAATAGGATGCGGAGGGAAAAGAACGTCTTCCCACTTTCCTCTGCCAGACAACAGTCAAATCTTAGAGTCAGCTTTGGCTTTCACAAAGCTATCATTACACTAAGGCACAGCAGGACACACACACACACACACACACACTAGTGCACAAACACCTACACACACGACACACACTCATACTAGAGAACAAACACATTCACACACACAATACACACATACACTACACACACTCAGGTGCACAAACACACGTTAGTGCACAAGCACACCGCCACACACACACACTTTCACACACACACTGATATGGGCCAATGGGCTGCGATCCAATTCCCCTCAGAGCGATAGGGAAGAGAAGCGACAGACACAGGAAGGACAGACGGATGAGCGGTTATTGGATGGCTGGAGAGATGAAGTGAAAAGGAGATAAGTGGAGGGCTGGGGCTGGGGCTGAGTAGAGGCTCTAGCATGGAGCTCTCATCTACCCCCCGCAGAGTGACCTGAGACTGGGGGAATGAGAAAGAGAAGGGATCGGGGGAGGGGAGGGGAGGGGGGGCGGCTGAGGAGAAGTAGGTTAAAGGCCGGCCGGTGAACTCTCAGAGCTCAAACGAGCAGACACTGCGCCTGTAATGCACTCTAACGGCCTGAGGCTGTCAGAACGAGAGAGAACGAGAGAGAGAGAGAGAGAGAGAGAGAGAGAGAGAGAGAGAGAGAGAGAGAGAGACAGACGTAGTAGAGCAAAAAGGGTGGGCAGCATGACAAAACGCTGTGGGCATTGGAGTAATTCTATACATCTATCTATTCTAAAACCTGGAGAGTCATGCAGAGCTAGACGGTACATGACCTGCACTAATAGTGTTTGGTCTGTGAGGGATGGTGTTTGTGAACTGAAGTGTAACGCTTTGGTACAGAGGCTTGTGTTGGCTTCCTCGGCTTTACCCTGCCATGGAACCATTGCCAACCCAGTCAGCACTCTTCCCAGCTCAGGCAAATCCTCTCCATTCATTGAAGGGTTTGCCCGGCAGAGATCAAGGACGTAGTCCCTACAGACTCGTGCCTTCAACTTCTCCCTTTCATTCTCTCTTCCCCTCCTCAGGGGAATAAGCTGCCTGGACTGAAGTAGTAGAACACTAATGGACTAGTGTGCTTTCCCTACTAGTCTGCCACAATTAAAGCAAAAAATGTGCCACTTCTAGACTCTAAAATTAAATCTACTTCTAGTCTTGCCACAAAACGACTACACAGCATTAGCTATACCCAGAACACTGTTAGCATAACAACACATGCTAACAACCCATGGGTACAGCATAAGCATAAGATAATGTGGCAGTCCATCCCTTAAAACACAGGACAGGATACAGGGGGCTCAGTAAACTAGTCAAGGCCAGGTTCTAGTCAGCCCTGATGAAGGGTTGAGGAAGAAACCTCAGTGGTGGGATGCTACTGTGGGAGGCTACATGCTAACAGCGCTAGCTGTGTACCTTATGCTTTGTCTTCCTGCCTCTTCTCCTCCTTCCTTTTAACCCTCTGCCTTTTCTCACTTTTTTCTTTTCCTCTCCTCTTCTTCTTCCTCTTCCAGCTCCTCTTCTTCTTCTTCCTCCTCCTCCTCTTCCTGCTTTTCTTTTTGGGTTTGTTTCTTTTGGGGTTTGCCCTTGGAGGCTGCAGGTACGGGTTTCTGTGTCCAAACGCACAGCATGGAAGACCAGCAGGAGATGAATGAATGTTGGACAACCAACAGTCACATCTACAGGACACTGTATGTGAATACTGTTCGTGCAAAACCACCTAACACACATTCACAACCGCCAAAGGCTAATGAAGCGCTATCTAAAGCCTAGGGTGCTAATGCAGCTAACACAACTGTTGTGCTCTACCACAGTCTACATGTGTTATCAAAAACACATGACTGCTGCACAGCACACAACAGCAACTGTAACACAACCACTACCGACTCACGCAGCACAGCTGTGAACAAACTCAGTGTCAGGACATTACCACAATAAACAACATTACAAACCATCTAAACAACTTTCGAAGAATGGTCTTCTGACATGTTGTTAACAAAGTTGTTTACAAACATGTTGACTATTAACTGGCCTCGGCTCTACAACATGGATACTCATGTCTCACAATGTCACTGGCAGTGTGTGCCAGTTATCAATATAACTATGTATAAAAAGTATAGTCTGCTTTTTCAAGCCTTTACTACTCCTTGGGAAAGATCCAGGAGAAGTGCATTTATTAACTGTTAATAATCCGTTATTAAGTATTTATAAACAAAAGAATTGCACTAAAGGTTTCTCCCAAACAGCCTGGCACACACTGCGGCATTATCACCAGACATGAGTATCTGGCTGTACCATCTCTCTCCTCCTCCTCCTCCTCTCATCCTCATCTTCCTCCTCCTCCTCTTCTTCTTCTTCTTCTCCTTCTTCTTCTTCTTCTTCTTCTCCCTCCTCCTCTTCCTCATCCTCCTCCTCTTCGTTGCTTGAGGCCACATCTTTGCTGGGTATGGGCGTCAGCATCTTGGGGATGGGGGGCAAAGGCCGCTGGAGAGAGAATGTGGACCTCTGCGAAGAAGAGGTGGATCTCTGCGTGGCAGAACCAGGTCTCGGAACACCTGAGTCGAACCTCTCTAACGCAGAACCGGGCCTCTGCTGCAGTGGCCGCGGTCTGGGGATGGAGGGGCTGGGCTGGGCCTGAACGGCTCTCTGAACACTCGGAGTGGACCTCTGTAGGGATGCAGCGGACCGCGGGGTCGAGCCGGATCGGTGCATGCCTGACCTGGGCCTCTGCATGGCCGACCCGCTCCTCTGGATAGAGTGGGTGGAGTGCCGCAGGGCCGAGCCTGGCCTATGAGGCCCGCCCGAGTGAGTGGAGCGGGCGGAAGGTGCTCGGGCCTGGGCGGAGGGGGGTCTCTGACCCGGGGTTGGAGACTTCTGGAGAGGCGGGGACCTCTGTAAAGAGGTGGTGGACTGAGAGGTGGAAGGCAGAAAGGAGATGTTGGGTGACTGAATGAACAGACAAGGACAGTCAATGAAGAGGAAATGAAATAAGCAATGGTAAATAAGAGAGAGAGAGAGAGAGAGAGAGAGCGAGGGAGAGAGAGAGATGGAGAGAGAGAGAGAGAGAGAGAGAGAGAGAGCGAGGGAGAGAGAGAGATGGAGAGAGAGAGAGAGGAAGAGAGAGAGAGACTGGCAATTGCAAGGTGATGAACGTAATTTAGACAACCATGGTCGATGCTAAGGGAGATACACTTTGTAGATGTTGAATGAATGTAGTGTGTGTGTGTGTGTGTGTGTGTGTATGTGTGTCTACATGCAAGGACATCTTTACAGCTAAAGATCAAGGCATGGAGAAATATCTTTTCTAACATTAATACTGTGTACGTCAGTGTTTTGATATGTTTCTGTTTGTCTTAGTGTTTTTGTGTGTGTGTGTATAGGAGAGAGAGACGGTGCTTGTGTTCCCATCTATGA
>NC_137926.1:18204818-18227318 GCF_963457725.1 Sprattus sprattus
TTCAAGCCTTTACTACTCCTTGGGAAAGATCCAGGAGAAGTGCATTTATTAACTGTTAATAATCCGTTATTAAGTATTTATAAACAAAAGAATTGCACTAAAGGTTTCTCCCAAACAGCCTGGCACACACTGCGGCATTATCACCAGACATGAGTATCTGGCTGTACCATCTCTCTCCTCCTCCTCCTCCTCTCATCCTCATCTTCCTCCTCCTCCTCTTCTTCTTCTTCTTCTCCTTCTTCCTCTTCTTCTCCCTCCTCCTCTTCCTCCTCCTCCTCCTCTTCGTTGCTTGAGGCCACATCTTTGCTGGGTATGGGCGTCAGCATCTTGGGGATGGGGGGCAAAGGCCGCTGGAGAGAGAATGTGGACCTCTGCGAAGAAGAGGTGGATCTCTGCGTGGCAGAACCAGGTCTCGGAACACCTGAGTCGAACCTCTCTAACGCAGAACCGGGCCTCTGCTGCAGTGGCCGCGGTCTGGGGATGGAGGGGCTGGGCTGGGCCTGAACGGCTCTCTGAACACTCGGAGTGGACCTCTGTAGGGATGCAGCGGACCGCGGGGTCGAGCCGGATCGGTGCATGCCTGACCTGGGCCTCTGCATGGCCGACCCGCTCCTCTGGATAGAGTGGGTGGAGTGCCGCAGGGCCGAGCCTGGCCTATGAGGCCCGCCCGAGTGAGTGGAGCGGGCGGAAGGTGCTCGGGCCCTGGGCGGAGGGGGGGTCTCTGACCCGGGTTGGAGACTTCTGGAGAGGCGGGGACCTCTGTAAAGAGGTGGTGGACTGAGAGGTGGAAGGCAGAAAGGAGATGTTGGGTGACTGAATGAACAGACAAGGACAGTCAATGAAGAGGAAATGAAATAAGCAATGGTAAATAAGAGAGAGAGAGAGAGAGAGAGAGAGAGAGCGAGGGAGAGAGAGAGATGGAGAGAGAGAGAGAGGAAGAGAGAGAGAGACTGGCAATTGCAAGGTGATGAACGTAAGTTAGACAACCATGGTCGATGCTAAGGGAGATACACTTTGTAGATGTTGAATGAATGAATGTAGTGTGTGTGTGTGTGTGCGTGTGTATGTGTGTCTACATGCAAGGACATCTTTACAGCTAAAGATCAAGGCATGGAGAAATATCTTTTCTAACATTAATACTGTGTACGTCAGTGTTTTGATATGTTTCTGTTTGTCTTGTGTTTTTGTGTGTGTGTGTATAGGAGAGAGAGACGGTGCTTGTGTTCCCATCTATGAGAGAAAGATATGCCTCAGTAACAAAGATAATACAGCACACAAAAACACACACACACGAAAACATTAACATACGAACAGGACCACACACACACACACACACACACACACACACACACACACACACACACACACACACACACACACAGACACACACACAAACAAAAGTATATCCATATACACAGAACTGTTTATGCAATTTGAACAAAGGATTAACTACAAAAATGAAAAGAAAACAAAATGTATAAATAAAAGATACTATAAGCTTTCATCATAAACATATAAAACAAAATGTATAAATAAAAGATACTATAAGCTTTCATCATAAACATATAGCACATGAAAATGAAAAATAATCAGAGCAAACTGGGTAGACTGGTATACTGGTAACAGACTGGGTGAACAGCCAGGACCACTACGCACAGACACAAGCCCAGACGGTCCTGATGCGGGGGCCTTACCTTCTGCCTCTGGGGTCCCGTTACCATGGTATCGGGTTGGAATTCAAGCTTGTCGGTCCGACAGAACTTCCAGTAGAGGATGGAGATGATGAGGAGCACCACCAGCACAGGGACGACCACCCCGACCACCACCCACGTGCTGGTGGGCTCAGCAGACGGGGCGGGGAAACCAGCAACCTTCTCCACCGCTAGATCAGGACACACAACCTCTATATTACCCTTGAGACCAGCAGAGGAGCAACATCCTTTACATTTCACAGAAGTCCTTTAAGTGCCATGCATGACTGATGAGAGACAAGGGACAATAACTGAAGGGCATAACATTTCCCATGTTGACTGTTAACTACTCTAGGCTCGACTCTTTCCAGAGTGCACAGAAGATGATAGTTATTTTTTCAACACCCCTAAGTGCTCAGTTTTGGGGAAATTCCGTCAGCAGGTTCCTCATTAAAGTTGTCTGAAAGGGCAAAGCTGTTCACTTCAGAAGGCAACTCAGAATGTTTGAATGCATTATTAAAGTGGATCGGTCCATCATGAGGTGTGATCCTTTGAGCTTGTGACAAGACCGTTTGATGGTCTTTTGATTTCCATGTTTGTTCCAAATACTTGTTTTAGAGTGTGTGTGTGTGTGTGTGTGTGTGTGTGTGTGTGTGTGTGTGTGTGTGTGTGTGTGTGTGTGTGTGGGGTGACAGTGGGGATGGGAGGCATTTTGAGGCTTGAAGTCACAATACAGCTGTGTCAAGTTTTGTGTTCACTTTCCCTACAGATCCCAGTACTGGTCAGGTTATTTAGGTATTTTAGATAATTCAAAGGATGCTTAAAGGAGACTCACGCTGTGCCAGTATGCCCTGCACACGGTAGCCCAAAACAATGGCTGCTCTCTGCACATCCAGGCGGTTGAGCGTGGTTGCCGTAGTAACAGCCGGGAGTCTGTCCCCATTGGCTCCCTCCACAAAGTAGATCATCTCCAAAGGACTGTCAGCACCAGGCAGACGTGTCGTCCTCACAATCTAAATCACACATAACCCAGAGATGACACGTCCGCACACGTAAGCACACAAAAAACATACAGTATAGTGACCCACAAGGAAATATTAACAATCAAGGAATAGTCTCATACAAAATTAAGCCACACACACACACACACACACACACCTAACCATGTGTATAGTCACACTTTAATAAAACACTGCTTTAGAATTATTGAAGAAAAATCATTTTTTGAGCATATTATGAATAAATGAAAAGCACTCCTGCTAGAGTGTAGAGCCTGTATGCTAAGTGGTGCTAATGGTGAGTGAGACCCAACACGGACACTCTCTCAGAGTGGGGGAAAGTCTCCAGGGCCAGAAATGTATACACATAGACAGCAACCCCCACCCATATGCAGACACAGAACACACTCACACACACACACACACACACACTTGCCATGGTTATTGGGGTGGAAAAAATATGACAGCACATACCCTACACTACACGTACACTAAAATCACACATGCAGTGTACACTTAGGATTTCCACAGTATTTTTTAATGTATGGACTGTATCGGTATTGTGTCATGGTATTTGTTATCTGAAGTTCATACACTTACAGTTTTTTGAAACTAGGTCTAATTTTTCAAAACTGCACACACAAAACGCAAAATACCACAGATCATCTGCAAAATGACACACTGCATTCAAAACTCAATTATCCTTTTTCAAAAATCTAACTTATGTGTCAGTACATTTCAAAGTGTTCAGTATGGAAACACATCATATATAATATTTTATAGTAGGCTATGTAACAAATGTGATCCTTTTTACATGGTACAAAAGACTGTTTGAATGTCCCAGACTCTTATTAGATCTTGTCACAAAAACTTTTGGTACTGTAATATATATCTTGCAATTTGAAGGGCAGTGTTCATAGGCACACATTTAAGGGCTGACCACTGTGTCTTAAAAAGTAAACTATGCGTATTCTATCTAAAAGTGTTTTATGGAATTGAAATCAAATGAGTCAATGATTCCAATTTTCTACTGACCTAGCTAGTATCTCATTGCTAATTAAATGCAAAAGAATTAGGTAGACCGGTAACTGACAATCTTTGACAGCTGAAATTTTGGTAAATGTTATGCTTTATTTCATGCTTTTGAAGAATATCCCAGTATTAACGGTTTTGCAAAATTCATGCGGTAGCATGACGCAATGTCGTAGACAACTATAATACCAAAATACTGTCCAGCCCTAGATACACACAAATACACTGTAATGCAGTATGCTTACTAATTCTGGTATGAAAACACACACAGAAACAAAATCATTTGACCAAAACTCAACAGACACGATCACATGTATGTGTGTGCGTGTGTGTGTCTCCGTGTGTCTCCGTCTGTGTGTGAATTTGCTCATGCATGTGTGTGTGTGATAAGTCCCATCTTTGGTAATTACATTTTTCATAAGCTTAAATATTCATAATGCGATTAGCTCGTTTTCCTCTAGACAAAGACAGGGCAGTGAGCTCCGGTATAGTATCTAAATTTAGAGATGTGATCAGTGGAGTACAAATGAAATATTTACACCAGATAATTAATTCAGCAGATATGCACACACAACGGGGCAATGAATGAAAGTAAAGATGAAAATGGTCTGATTTCCCAATACTACCGCTGCGTTTGTTAAATGTCTGGAAAAAGAACCAGAGGCAAATAAAGGGTATGCAACATATGCAGGGCATAGGGACGCCACATACTGTAAACACATACAAATTACATAACAATGGGAAACTTCATTGTTATTGATAGAGAAATGTGAAACTCTGAATATAATCAAGGATGCTTGTGTATTAATTAATGTCATTTATTATTTCCATTTTAACAAAAAATGGACACATACTGTATTGTAAACATAGCCTACCATATGGAAAACAATGCTATAGGCTAGTGACCTACAGACAGGCCTGACACTGGGCATTGCTCCTTGCTCCGCCATTGGCTCCAATGCTGAGAGTTTACTGTTGGATGTCATGTTTGTTAACTCGTCAAGAAAGCTAGGGATTGGAAAGAAATCTATCTAATCTTAACACTTAAGATTACCACATCAGTAGACTAAACTGTGGGTACTTTTGCAAGTCAATGTTCACCACCAGCAAATCTCTGTACAACTACAGCAACTTTTGATACTCTGTTTAAAACAGCTCAACTATATATCACTGTAGATGTAAATATGCTGTATTTTGACAGAAAAATGAAATTACCTCCTTGAAATAAGAGTTTATTCTGAGTTTAGCCAAAAATGTGTTACATATTGCACTGCCTGAGCATAATATGTGATTCTTCTATAAATGATTGATCCTGCGGGGATGCCTTATTTTTTGTCTGTATGACATCTAGTATAACAGAGACAGAGTTGCAGAGGCTGAGAGAAACACAAGAAAAAGGAGCCAGAGAAATTGGACTGAAGTAAAATAAATTGATGCAGAGGCAGATGAAAGAAAGAATGAGAGAAAGTGAAACTAGAAAATGAGAAAGAGATGAAGAAGCATCTATGGTGCTGCCAGACACAACACACACACACACACACACACACACACACACACACACACACACACACCACACACAAACACACACAAACAGTGCTGTTTCACACATACAGTATGCAGATGCCTTCACTTACAACCAGTGTCATATTCATTCATTTTGCTGTCTCTCACAGACACACACACACACACACACACACACACTGTGTTAATATTGCAGGTGGTGTGAGTGGTACTGGAAGGTCGGAGCAAAAGTGTGAGAAATGGGACACTCGCCGCCACCTCACAGCCCACATGAATAGGCCACTGTTGCCATGGAAACCACACTCCCCATCCCTGAATGATGATGCGTACGAAGCAGAGCAGGTGTTGGGTAGGGTCACAAAGAACAGCCCTGATCACTCAATGTATGTGTGTGTGTGTGTGTGTGTGTGTGTGTGTGTGTGTGAGAAAGTGTATGTGTGTGCACGTAAGTGATGAATGGGTTGTTGTGGTATGCCAAAAAAAAAAATGCCATGAAAGAACATGCCAATACACAAACACACTTGTGTACCTCTTAGTTAGAGGTACACAAACACACACTTACATAAAAGCAGAACACACACATTCACAAGTTTAAAAGTAAGATCCAGTTACATAAGACTGAAGAGTTATTTTCTTGCCTTTCACAGAGCTAAAGGATGGCTGATGAAAATGAATGACCAAAATATCACAAAAAAACACTAAACTGCCTGTAGCAAAGAAGAGAGTGAGACTGAGAAGCATAAAAGTGCAAGCATGTGTGTGTCTGTGTGCGTTTGTGAATGAGAGAGAGAGAGAGAGGCTCTGTGTGTGTGTGTGTGTGAGAGAGAAACTGAGTGTGTGTGTGTGTGTGTGTATGTGTGTGTGTGTATGTTTGTGTGTGTGTGCTACCTGTATACTGTTGTTGCCTGTGCTGGTGGCTCTCTTGACTCTCCTGAGGCCCAGGGCTTCTCCCAGCAGCTGTGCTAGACGCCGCTCCATCTTTGCCTGAAATATCCGGTCAGTCACCCGCGGTTCCAGCACACCCAACAAGACTGCAGGTACACACGTACACACACACACACACACACACACACACACACACACACACACACACACACACACACACACACACACACACACACAAACAAATATTCAAAAACTGAAACACATAATGAATTTATACCATCACACCTTTCAAGCATGATGCTGGTTGTTTTACTTAAAAAAAGAGTAGAGATGGGATGCTCTGTATTGGGTGTTAAAAATGCCCAAAAGTGAGAGAGACAGGGATCAAGGGAACAAGAAATAATAAAAGAGAGAGTAAGCGTAAAGGTTCAGTTGAGCTTATCTTACTTGTCTTCACCCATGAGGAGCGTAGTAACTGGGTCATGTTGAGTTCCGGGTAGTGAAAAGCTGTAGAGAAGAAAAAACAAAAATGTCTTCCTGTGTGAGGCATCTCTGTCTCTATGGGAGTATTGTGTGTTTATTTTGACTGTGTGCGAGTATGCATGTATGCGTGTGTGTGCGTGTGTGTGTGTGTGTGTGTGTGTGTGTGTGTGTGTGTGTGTGTGTGTGTGTGTGTGTGTGTGTGTGTGTGTGTGTGTGTGTGTGTGTGAGTTACATTAATGCGCTAAGACACAGAGGTGGAAGAATGTGTTTGTGTGTGATAAGTGAATCCTTCATTTCGCCAAATGGCAGAGAAAGTAATTTCTTAGCAGAATGCTTTTGATGGTTGCAATAAGGAAAATGGATAAGTGTCAGTGGAGTTTATTTCCTCCACCAGGGGGACTGTGATTGAAATGACATATCCATCAGTCATTCAAGAGTGGTTATAGAGAGTTTTAGTGTAGGTAATATCATCTAACCAAACTCAATGATTAGTTTGTGTGTTTGTGTGTGACGTGTGTGAATGAACGTACGCTCCGCTATCTGAAGTACTGGGAGGCCCAGATAGTAGCTGAACTCCACCATGTTGAGGATGCGCAGGTGTGCGCTCACATCCGCCCCCTGCAGGAAGCCTTGGGCATCGCGCACCACAAACACCACATCTACTGGGACCCGCTGCTGTCGGTTGGCCTTAGGCATGCCGCTCACGGTGATGTTTACAATCTAAGACAAACACATGTTGGATCACACACCACACAAACACACACATGCACACAAGCAAAATTCACTGATTACATTATTAACTTGTTATTATGCACATAAGGCTAAAAAAAGACTTTTCGGGTTGAGTGCGCATGTGCCAAATCTTGCAGTGTGGCTATTGCTATGGTATTGATCAAAACAGAATAAACTTTTACCTTAGTGTTTGTCTCTTCCTGTAATGTATTCTGGGTGAGAGGTTTTAGAATTCTTCCCTTTTTTGATCAATTTATAGTTTCCTACTATGACTAATGACTGTTCAGTTCAGTTGTCAAATGACTTACATCCTGTTGAGTTAAATATATAATCTAAAAGGTGGAAAACTGCCAATTATGCATAGAGACATAAACAACCCTAAGATAAAAAGACCAATGATTGTGACTGCAGATGTGCTCTAACCTGCACGGTGAAGTTGGTGGACTCTTTGGATCGGCGTCGGACCTCTGCATAGGCGTCTGTCAGGCCCTTCTCTATGTGTTCACTGAAGGTACAGATGCGCACGTCTACGTGACTAGGCACAAACTGCAGCACTGCGGAAAGAACACACAGACATACACAATTGATTTGTGTGCGACACCAAAAAGGTATGTGTACATGTGTTTTTGTATGTGCGTGTATACATTAATACATATGTATGTTCTACATGTAACATGTGTATACATGTCTGTGTGTTGTGTGTGAATGTGTGCAGTGTGCAGTGTGTATTGCGTCTGTGTGTAATAGTGTGTGTATTGTGTCATATGTCAGTGTCTGTGTGTAATATTATGTGTGTGTGTGTTTTTTCTGTGTGTGTGTGTGTGTAATAGGTGTGTTATAGCGTGTGAGAGTGTTCTCTACCTGTGTGTACATGGTACTGTGGGCTGGGAGTGGGGCTAACGCGGGACACATTGAGGATGCTGCGGGTTGCCCGGGGAGACCTGCGTAGTGCATTGACAACGGAGATGGCCGTGTACACGACAGGACCAGACACCACCTGGAACACAAAGTCTGGAGGTGCCTTCAACACCTGCCAGAAAGAGCAAGACACACACACACACACACAAACCATCTCTCATCAGTATCCCCACTACATCAGTCAAGATGAGCCTGTTTAAATACATCAATATAAAGGCAGACTTCCAATCAATTTCATCATTACGGTTAAATGAGTCAAAAGAATATAAAATATCACATATGTGTGCTAACCAAAAGAATACACACTTTATTTCATGGCACAGATGATACTCAGATGATTCTACCTATCAGTCCTGGTCATGATAATTCACATCCACTTTTGACTGTCTTGAAGCCATCAAATACTGGATGGGAAAAAGTTTCCTCAAACATAATGAAAACAAGAAAGAGATACTTTTGGGCTCCCCAACCACGAGTGTTGACATTAGCAGTGTACTTGGTCCACTCACAACATACATACACACAACTCACAGCCTGTTGTAAAGAACCTTGCTTTTGAACTCTGATTTAAAATTTGATAAGCAGATTAATTCTGTGGTTCGAGCCTCATTTTATCAACAGAGAATAATTTCGAAAGTGCAGAATTTTCCTTTCCCCAATAGACTGTGAAGAGGTGGTCCATGCTTTTACATCTTCCAGACTGGACTATTGCGATGCACAGATATTAGGCAGGCATCATGCTCCAAGCTAGACTTTGAACTAGGACCAAAAGGTTTGAGCATATTACACCAGTTTAAGCTGCACTACTTTGGCTTCCTGTCTGGTTCAGGATAGATTTTAAGATTGTACAGTTTTTTTAGGATGTGAATGGCCTTGCTCCAGCCTTTACTTCAATTCATCTGACCCCCTATATTCCATTAAGAACTTTAAGGTCATCAGATGAGCTTTTTGGGGGTTTACCTAGGTCTAGTTTAAATCAAAAGGTGACAGTGAAAGCTTTTACTGTTATTATCCCTTAACTACAGAATTGTCTTCCATTGTATGTGAGATCAGCTTGTACACTTTCAAAACCAGAATAAAAACTCAGTTTTATACCCTGGCATTTCCCACATTTTAACTAGGTGATGCATTGTTTTAGTTGCATTTAGTTCAGTCTAAGGTAAGGCTTTTATTTGTGCCCTTAGCCCATCTGAGGTTATTCGATGGTAGTTGGTCAAGTTTCAGGTTTAATTCTGTTGTTGTTATTTTTTTTTTTTCCCAAATATCTTTATTGATTTTTAACACACTGTTAACATTTAGACAGTTGAGGTACAGGCATGTACCAGCATGACACACATATAACATATTAATAATAAAAAGACAGACAAAAGATTTAACAAAAAATAAGAAAATAAAGAAATTAAATAAAGATACACACATAAGCTTCTCGCAAGATTTTTCTAGCTTTCACACACCATCTCCATTAAGTGTTATCCCGTCAACTCCACCCTGCTCAAGGAATGAAAAGAATGGGTTCCATATTTCCTCAAATTTCCTGTATTTGCCTCTCACAATATAAGTAATTTTTTCCATTGACATGTTTATAGCCATTTCTCTCACCCAACTACCTACACTAGGTGCTTTAATGTCCTTCCAATGGAGGGCAATTAAACGTTTTGCTTGTAATAAACTCATGTCTATGAAAGAACAATCTCTACTTCTTAGTGAAATGTGACGAGGATATAAGTGCAATAGGAATGATTTTGCAGATAATGGGAAACGTATTTAAAATTGTATTTATCTTATCGTTAACCTCTTTCCAGAATTTCATTATGTGTTCACATTCCCAAACACAGTGGTACAAAGTGCCTTTAAATTTGTTACATTTCACACAAGTGTCAGGGATGTTTTCATTGTACTTGTGTAATGTAGCTGGTGTGATATAAGTACGCATTAACCATTTATATTGTTGTAATTTTAGTCTTACATTTACTGTTTGGGTTTGAGCCTCCTTACATGCCTCCATCCAATCAATCACATCTATATCCTCGTTTAAGTCCTTACTCCAAGCTTCTAGCTTACGATTTGAGGATTCTTGTGATCCTGAAATTATGATGTCATAAAGTGATGAAATTAAACCTCTGTTATAGCAATCTTTTATCATTTCCCTCTCTAAAATAGATAGCGGGGGTTTCACTAAAGAGTTCTGTTGGGATGTAGAGATGAAACTTCTTATTTGTAAGTATTTAAAGAAGTGTTTTCCAGGAATTTCAAAAGAATGAGCTATTTCTTCAAAGGACATGAGCTGATTGGTCGAGTATAAATCTGCAACTGTCTTTATCCCTTTGTCCGCCCAAACCCTAAACCCTGCATCAAGCCACCCTGGTTTAAATCTTGTGTTGCCCCAAATGGGGCTAAAACAAGACAAGTTATTAGGAATCTGTAAGTACCTCTTGACTTCATACCAAACATTTATCATATTCAGTACTATTGGGTTAAAGGTCTTTTTTCTAAGGTTTTTGAGTTCAGATGAATAAAGGTATAGGTTCAAGGCCAGGTCAGAAGAAATTGTGGAAAATTCCATGTCAACCCAAGATGGGGTACTTTGAGAAGAAAAATAGAACATAATGGTTCTAAGTTGAGTAGCCCAATAGTACCACTGTAAATTAGGACACTGAAGTCCTCCTCTATCGTACGGCAAATATAGAAGTGAGAGGCGGAGTCTAGGACGTCTGTTATTCCAAATGAAATTAGTGAACAATTTATTAACTGTCAGGAAAAAGCGTTTTGGAGGTGGCAGGGGAATATTCTGAAATAAATATAGAAGTTTAGGCAAAACATTCATTTTCAAAATATTTATGCGTCCAATCAAGGATATGGGTAAAGATGACCATCTTTCAATAGAGTTAGAAATACCTTCAAAGAGGGGTTCATAGTTTGCAGAAACAATATTATTGAATTTTGAAACAATTTTTATGCCCAGATATGTAAAGCAATCAGTTGGATGAAACATGGTTGTACCATAGTTGGGCTGTTGCCTGTTGTTGTTATTTTATTATTTTATTTTATTATGCTCCATTATCCATATTTGTGTTTTTATATATCTGCTTATTTAGCTTTTATCCATTCTTACTAACATTCTTTTTTGTTTTTTTGATTTTATTTTCTTGCTTCTTTTACTTGCTTTTATATGTCCAAGGCTATATGTTTCGTATGTTTTCAGTCTTTTTCATATATTTTTTTTATTCTTTTACTTTTGTTTATTTCATGTCAATTAATTTACCTCGACCGGAGAGCACTTTGGTACAATTCCTGTTTAAATGTGCTAGATGGAAATATGACTTTCTACACATTTACCCAACGGTGACATGCACATAAAAAAAAATAAAAAATCTTTAGTTTACTAATCTCGTGCCAACTACCAGGTTTTTGAAAAGCCGGCATTTACCTAAGCTTTGGAAGCTTCTTCATGTTTGACAATTAACTGGTCGAAATGCAAGATTCGAGCATCACTGGTCTCCCTTTTCCACAACACATCATCACAAGTCACTTTTTATCACTATCTCATCCCACCCCCCTTTTCCCGGTTTTTGTTTGTAAATGCAGAGTGGATAAGCAGAGCAGGAAGCTTTCTTCCCTCTGAAAAATCCATGAAACACTATCTGAAGACGGAGTACAAGCTGTTACACAACCAACAGATAGAGCTTCAGTTTCTTTCCGCTGACACACATAGCCTCAGTAGCTAATTACAGTGAACACCTTTCTGGTTATGTAACCTCTCCGGCAAAAACACTCTACATCAAAATCCAGGGTACATACAGCATACACGATCCACCATGAAATAAAGATGGAATAGCACAGCTGTTTTCACCTTTCCTTCCTTTCACATCAGACCAAAGTGTCCTGAGTTCTTTGATAGAACAACAATGTGCTGCTGAGACAACAATGTGCTGCTGACGCATGACACAGGGCCCTAGTTAGATGGTGAAAACGGCTGGAGGGAACAGCAGTGCACGAGCACTGTTGCACAAGGAAGGACATGCTACACAGCAGTATAGGTGTGATCAAAGGCACTAAGTGGGCAGAGCCAGATCAAAGTTAAGTAGAGAAAGGATTGGTTAAAACTGACCAATAGCATTTTCGAGCAATACTCTTAAACTGAATGTGTCAGATGAAACAAGAGTGTAAGACGGTGACAATATTAATGCAGTGGGTTCTGGACAGTGTTTGACAATATCGCCTTTACAAAGGAATAAACTGTAGCGCTTCTTCTGTTGTTCAAAACAATTCAATTCATCAACATTGTAGTTTGTCAGACCTATTTAAAAATGTCCTATCCACATCTCTTTCAAACTGACTGTTATATTGTTAATCACGGTATGTGATTTTGAGCCTGTGCTTTGCTCACTTAGAATCCATGACAAGCTATTTTTATCAAGATCAATATAGCTCACCTCCATGGTAGATAATTTATGTAGGTCTAGACACTCATGTCTTTTTTTTAAGGTGTTTTAAACCTTTTAAAACAAAAAACGCATTCTTCTACAAGTGTGTCAAGGTATGTGTTAACGTTGAGTATATCTCAGATAGATTAATTTCATTAACCCATAACACAGGTTTGCTCCTGCTTCGTTGCTAATACAGAAATAGGCATATTGTGCCAGATTGATGAAATCAGACTTCAGGGCAGTGATGGTTTGTGATTAGCGCCAGCCGTTATTTCTGCGTCAAACTAGGGCCCTGTGTGTAGCATCAACATTATGACGATACAACAACCTTTGAAAATTTGATGTTTTTGTTTTGACAAATAAGATTTTCTAAATATAGAACACAATTCAAAAACGTATACCACTAAGGAACTATAGAAAACGTAAGCTACCTTACGCTATCTTTCTTTTCAAATAGTTTTCTGGAGCAATGCATGCTCTAAGGCCAACAAATGCCTCTGGGATCCTCCTGGGCTCAAAGAGCAGTAACTGAACATTTCCACGCGTCTAAATACACACAAAATACAGTTGTAACAGCCAATCAGAAACATCCCAAGAGACAGGCATCTCTGTTTGGCGTAAGTTAAGAAATCATACTTGTCACTCTATGACGTTCTATAACATGAACGCTTTAGTAGTACCATCGCACTGGCCATAATATTGTCCCCACAGACGTACAAGTAAAGGCAACTGTGACTCCTGTAGCATACCTGCAGCTCCAGCGATTGGCTGAACTCCCGCTTCAGGATATCGCTGACCCTGGCTTTGGCATGGCCAGCTGTGACCCCTGGTGGGAAGCCTAAAAAATTGGACAAAGGTAGCATAAGATACAGTCTGCCCCTGGTTAAAAAAACTATTATCATGTTTAAAGCACTAAATGCTTCTAGTCCTCATTTTGTTAAGTTATTAAACCAAACCTGAGAAGATCCCAGCCTGTAAAGTTTATACATCAGCTACCATAAGTTATTGAGATAAGTCTTACCGACTTTGATCAGATAGTTCTCCGGTTTGGTGATGTTACACAGGTATTCTCGAACAGTAGTGGTCTGTGGGAGTTTAGCGGTGGTGACTACTGGTGGTTTGGTGGGAAAGTCAGGAGCAGTGGTTAGGACAAAAGAGTCAGGATCGGTAGTCATAATGACGGTCGTGATGGTACGTGCCGTAGTAACAGTTGCTACAGCTGTTGGAGTGGTCCTGTTGAGAGATTCCATGGTGGTATTGATGTTTGTTGTTGCCAGGGTGTCCTCGGTTGCTGTGGTGTCGGATGGTGTATCCATAGTCATTGCTTCATCGGCCATGTCGGTGAGTGGGGGGAAGGATGTTGCATTGGGGGAAGAAGGTACTGGGGATAGGGGGATGGTGGTGGCGTTTGGAGCAGGTTGTGTTGGGTCCAAGGCAAAGGTGGTGGTATTAGAGTCTGACTGGGAGGATTCAGGGGTAGCACCAACAGAGGCAGCTGGGCTAATACTAGAAGGAAAGAAAGAGGTGCCATTGTTCAAGGTTTCTGAGACAGTCGGAGTAATGTCCCATTGAACAGGTGTAGATGTTGAGGGCAGGTCAGGAGTATGCAAGGATGTGGTATTGACTTGGGCTGTCAGGATTGACGTTGTACTCATCCAATCAGACCCTCCACCCTGACTCCACACTGAGGTGGACACTGAGGGCTCCATGGAGGGTGTCAGCACCATGGAAGGTTCCAGAAATGTGGCATTAGGCTGTGAGGTCGGGTCAGCCTCCGATGTCGGAAAGCTTGGTGGCTCATATCCTGAAGTATCTGTTGAAGATTCCTCAGGCCAGGAGGTGTTTTGAGCTGGGAGCAGCTCCTCAGCAAACGAGGCGGTAAGCAGGTGTGTGGGATCCACCGTAAAAACTCCAGTGGTCAGGATGGGTGTGGGAGTGATGGAGAGCTCCGATGTATGGCTGGAGGTGGTGTGGTTGGGCCTCTGCTCGGGTAGTCTACTGGGTTCTTTGCTCTGCTGGATGGTGAAGAACTCCAGGCTATTCATGTCGGGTAGCAGGAGGTCTGTGGGCTCAATGGTCACTCCATCTGACCAGTCTGGCACTAGGCTTGACATGCCGTCTTTGGGAGAGACTGGTGACCTTGTCTCAGAGCCAGGAGAGGGGACGACCACTGATGACCTGATTGGAGGAAGACCTGAGATGTTGAGGTTGGATGCATTGGTGTAGGGCTCTGTAACGCCAGGAGGGAAAGTTGGAGACTCTGTCATATTCTTGCTGGAAATAGTGGTTGTTTGAGTGGGAAGGCTGGTCAAAGGCCTGCTGTAAAGAAGAGTAGGACCAGGAGAACCAGGCAGCAGACTGGTGGCTCTGGAACTGGGAGCGCTGGTCACACGTGCATCATACGGGTCTAGATTGGTCAAACTGGGGGTGCTGGTAACCTGTATGGTCGGCTGTACTGGTCTGGTTAAAGCAGGTGAACTGGTGATGGGTAGTTCCGGATGTACACTGGTTTCCTTGGGATACCTTGTAAGCATTGTGCCTGAAGGCACCAGTGCAGCACGTGTTGGGAAAGAGGTGTCGTAGGACTCCGAGTTGGAGTCCTCAAAGTCATACATGTCTGAGGGTAAATTGGTGACCAGTGCATAGTCGTCCCCCTCAGACCCCATGAAGGACATGGTCTCCAGGTAGTCACCAGACCCCCAGTCCACTTCCATGGTGTTGGTCGGGTAGAAGTCCTCCACGGGCCCCATGGTGGGCTCTACTGTAGTGGTCATACCCTTGGGGCTCCCCAGCACTACATGGGTGAGATTCTCTTCTGGCATGTCATCATTCTGTATATTCAAGTTGAAGCTTGGCGACAACTGGTGATCTTTGGGGTCCTGTACAGTACTGGAAGGTTCCACAGGACGTTTGGCAGTTGTTCTGGCAACAGGCGTGAACTCTGGCCCGTGTGTGCCTGATGGGCTGGAGGTGGTGGTGGTGTTCTGGGTTGCCCGGTTTTCCATTGGAGGAAGCATAGGAGGCTCCACCAGGGCAGTGATGTGCGTTTCTGGTATTACTGCAGAAATAGAAGAATATAATGATGGAGAGGGGGACAACACTTGTGTGGGATGAGGAAATGTTGGAGAGGGCACGATTTGAGATAGAGGCACTAACGGCTGCACGTCCCGGGGCCGTCTGGATGGGGCTTCAAGGGTCTCTTCCACAGACTCCTTCCCAGGGGAACCCAGACGGGGAGAGGAGAGGGGAGCCGAGTCCCACATGGAGGCTTTAGGAGGAACTTCTTTATTGCCATTTCTTTCAGAACCTCTGGCTAGAGAGTGGACAGGTGAGGTGGTGGCAGGCCCAGGTAGAGGAGCACCTGGCTGGGTGGAGGCCTCAGTGAGTGATGCTGGTAAGGCTGCAGGTGAGGGGGAATGGTTCTGCACTGCCAGGGGAAGCTGGTTTGGCAAGATGGATGCCAACACAGGCCAGTCTGGAAAATAAATGGTTGCAAAGAGTGGTGAGTCAATGATGTCATGTTCTCATGGACAGTCATGCATTTGACCAATCAATCAATCAATCAATCAATCATTTTTACTAGTGGCCAGGGTCTTAAACTCAACTTTTGGAATAATCATTGTATAATGCACAATATACAGTATATACTGTATATGTATAATATATGTCAAAAGACATGCTGGAATCCTAACAAGCTCCATCACACGGAGAAACCAATCAATGTGTCATACAGAGAAGGTGTTGGTTTCAAGGACATGTTTGTGGCTATTGATCCAGGACAGAACCATTCTCTATGTCCCTTGACATATCCCCAAAGTGAAAAACATACCACTTCATCATGGGGTTCAAATATGCCTAGCACTGTGTAACCACAGTACAGATGAGTGTTATAGTATGTCGACTGCCAGTACACCTATTCACATACAATTTTGCAAGTAGGGAATCTTGTTTTAATCAAGATTATGTTTGTGATTTCTTTGCTACCTTATAACAGTTTCAGTCCAGGAAAAGGTAGAAGAATAACTACTTGTCAGATGGCAAAATGGTCTCTGCTTATTTTAATGAGTTTAATGAAAAATGTTTTTTAAGATACTATAACAAAAAAATAGTCCTTTCCTGAATTTAAGTAAATCTTACAGGGATGGTGTTCAAGGGAGTGGTCATGCATTAACTACTAACGTGCAACTACTACATCAAAGGAGGGAATCAAAAGAGAAACTTAGGAAAAACTTAATGGAATCACTATTGTATATCAGAGTATCACAGACAAAGCCTCAGGTCATGTTTATTTAAGCTTCAAATGGCCCATCAGGAAAAATGGTGATAAAATGGAAAAATCTGTTCAGAACAGAAACCATCAGCCTTTGACTAGTGTGACTTCATGTGTGCTCTTAAACCAGATCAGACTCGCTGAAGCAGCAGAACATCATGGCTATGTCTGCCAGGCGAACATCTGACTACTCACTAATAATTAACATTTTTCTTATGTAACTGCATGCTTTATGTGTTCACATCAACAGTCATTTGAAAGGGCAAGTATTGCACTGGTTTCAAGTTCTTTTCGGGTTTAATTCAAGCAGCATTGCATGCTACGTCAATGTTTCCTTTGGGTCCATTATAAAGAGGGCACCAAAGGAGACACATAGCCTTAACGTCAAATAAAACCATAAACCACCTGTATACAATTATTAATTTAGCACAAAAAGATGGTCCCTCTTGATTGCAAAAAGGGAAGTAGCAATCTGGTTGGCAGATTTTGTGCTTCTCTGCTGGTTCCCTTGCTTCTCCCTTGTGCTTAATGAAGAGCCTGAAGCAGAGAGATGTGTGCTGCTCATTTACTCTCACAGAGCTTAAGATGCAACAGCTAGTCACGGCTGCTTGCTCACTCACTAACTGAGAAGGGTTACACAAGACACGAAGCACTGTGCTGCACACATACACACACAAACACACAGGCACACACACACACACACACACACACACACACACACACACACACACACACACACGTGCGTGTACACACTATAGTTCGCTCCGGAAAACGGGCAATGCCACGAAACAGGCATTTCAATAATTAAACAGCAGGCTTCCATAATGCCACTTCTGAGCAGCAAGTATCAGTTCGCCTGGTTTATATTCCAAAGCCTCTTTTATAAATGTTCCATTAGCAAGGCATTTACGACCTGAATGGAGTTTAGGGAGAAGTTAAGGGTGGACTGGATGTGGGGAGTCTGGAAAAATGGGGTAGGCCATAGAGGCTTAAAAGACCTGAAAGACACAAATGCATGGCATTGAAAGTGGAGCTTTACTCCCAATACCGGCTGGACCAGGGGACAGTTTTCATGTCCTTGCTTGTAAGGTTAGCAGTCAAATAAGGAAAAGTTATGGGCCAGTTATGGGCCAAGTTTATATAGCCACAGCAGAGTTTAATGCAAGAGAGTGAGCAAGCGAGAGGCAGAAAGAGAGAGGGAGAGATAGATAGATAAAGAGAAAGAGAGAGATAGAGAGAGTGAGAGATAGAGAGAGAGAGGGAGAGAGAGAGAGAGAGAGTAGATAAGGTGTCCATTAGCAGCTTGGATAAAGGCTACTGCAGTTTGCCAAAAGGACAGACACTGTGTACTGCAGTTTGCCAAAAGGACAGACAGAGAGTTCAGCCGAGGTCGGCTCTCATGTCACTAACCGTGTTCCGTTCCTACAGACGCGTGTCCAAACAGTAGAACAAAAGTCTGCTGACAATTTGTCATTAGCATTAACCTAACACGCTAATGTGGCTCTAACAGAGCATACAGCTCTTAGTCTCACCGAAACACAAAGCTCTTCCCTCTGCACTAAGGTCATCTTAGCAAAGCCCTGAGCTATCGCGCCCCTGTGCCAGAAAGCATAGCTCCGATATAGAGCTCTGGCACAGGGGCTTTCAGAGCACAGGGCAGCGCCTGGCATGGCAGCTCATGGCACTAATGTTGCCCTCAGGGACGTCTAAGTAAAGGGCAAGCACGCAGCCAGGGCGCAGATCCATCGTCCTGTTTGTCTATTGTCTCCATTTGATTTTATTTCGGTTCTGTTTAGTCTTCACTGTTGTGTCTCTGTCTAATTCTATTCCATGATTAGGTTTCAATGTCTTCAATTGTACTTTCTAAAGCTCATGTGTTTTGATGTGGCCGTTTGAAGAGCTCTGGTCCCTTGGATTCATTATGATGGTTATGGTTATGATCAGGTTTTGGCAAAGGATTATGCTGGGACCTCTGATGAGGACCAGAAAGACTGAAACACAGCAATAAAGCAGTAAAGCAGTCCACACACACACACACACTCACACTTGAGGCAGACAGCTCATGTACTCGTGAGTTGAAAGAGAAACAGCTGGAGCTAAAAATACTCAATAACGAGAGGCACATTTACGACCTGCTTTGATATGCGGACGAGCTGCGGAGTTTCGGAGCCCTGGAAGATGGACTGCCAGACGAGGGGAACATGTCTTACGGATGGCCAGCTCACAACAACAAACACTCGCCTCAAACAGTGAGTCAGCAGACAGGCGCTGTGTACAAACACACACATCTCTCTCACATACACAAACACGTCATACACTCTCTAACATACCATTTCCCACACACTTTCCCTCTCTCTCTCTCTCTCTCTCTCTCTCACACACACACACACACACACACACACTTAGAAATAATACCCCCAACACTCACAAAAGCATTTATTTTTGACTCACAAACACACACCAAGTGAAGAGAGTGAAGCCTTATGCCTTGTGTTCATTGAGGGGCCTTCTTGTTCATCTGTGAATAACATACCCAAAAAAGAACACTGACTTGGCTGCCAAACCAGTATTTTTTCCCCTTGATCCACTACAACTCTTTGTTACGGTACCAGCAGTAGTTTTTCAGTGGATCTGGGTCATGGATGCATAAACGATGTGGCTAAGCATCTAGCCACGGCCCAGTCCATTTCCTCTGACCACCAGTGCAGTGGATCTGTCGTGGAGATAGCACAGAGGCCACTGCGGAGTAGAGCGAGATAAGGAGGATGACAGGAGAAATCTGTTCCTTCCTCCGCTCCCTCTGCTCCTCCAGCTGCCTGTTCATTAGCATGTTGAGACTCTGGGGCGACCGGCTGTGGCGGAGCGAGGAAGAAAACAGAGCATAATCATCTCCTGTGGCACCTTAATGGGGTCGGTGTGTTCCCTCGCCGTGGGCCTTTACAAAATAAAGCAGAAAATCCAGCCCTACACTTTTAAAAAGTGGGAGTGACTGAGGGAGTGTGCATGTGTGGTGGTGTGTGTGTTCTCACAAGCATATGTCGTGCCAAGCATTTGAAGTGCCCTGTGCGCACTTGCAGCTGGGTAGCACTGGCAGCAGTGCTTGGCAATAACATACATAGACTCCCTTATGGAGTGCAAAAGAAAGGAAAGAAAGAAAGAAAGAAAAAAAAGAAAAAAGAGACGTGTGGAGATGTACCCCTCCTTCCTTCCCCTCCCTTCCCTTTCGGTCTAATGATTGGGTCTAATGTAGAGAAAAGTGGCAGAGAACCATTCTCTCTGACAAATTGAGCTGAAGGACCATTTCAGAAAAGTCACTTTTCTTCCTTTCCTTTTCTCAGCTTCTCTAGGCTCACCTGTTTTCTTTGATCTGCCTCTCCCTACCCTCTCTCCATCTCTGGAGTGAGAAGTGCTGGCCTCACAGTGAAGGGAGCACCGCAGCTCTCGTCTGTTCTGTGGCCAGGTTTTATGTGTGAGCGGTGACTCAACACCGGCAGACTCCAGCCCTGCGTCTCTTCTCTCTTTCCTCACTAACCTCCCCTCCGTCTCCCGGACTTCCAGCACACATAGTGTGTTATTCGAGTTCTCACTTGCTGAAGAGGGAGTGGGCTGAGCAAGCAGCTAAAAAGACATCATCACCCATACCTGCCTTACACTTGAGGGGATTCCCCATAGCAATATTGGGAGATACAGGCTTATTGGCACTGCAGGGGACAGACTAGCAAACAGATTTTAGTAACCTTCAGCCGCCCCCCATGTGTGTTCTGTCTCATTGCTTTACTCCTAATATCTATCAGTAAAAGGGGCCTTGTGGCACCAATGACAAACCTGATGGACTGGAATGACAACCAGGCCTTTTTTAGACCTTCATCATTCAGAGTTTGCATTACAGAAAAATATGGTAGAGATGGTATATTGGCACACATCTTCTTACACAGAGCCCCTCTCTCCTCCCATACTGGGATTCTGATGCTCTTTTTAAGAATTACACAGCTTAAATCCCCCAAAGACCAACATACTGGACAATGGAGTGGCTATCCACCATCGCACCAGTGGATGAAACAAGGGTATTGTCCAGAAATATCGAGTCATTGTCCAATAAACTATTCTTAAGGCCTTGGTGAGTTCCTCTCATAGGTAGAATATAGGCTCTTTCTGATGGTGTATACACAAACATCATCTCGGCCATCTTGACCTTGGATTGTAGGCCCTAAACATATTAGAATGACACTATCCAGCCATCTCCTCACACTCAATGCCATCTCACCAACATCTAACACAAGTTACAAAGAACTTGGTGTAACTAAGACCTCTCATTCAACTTACAGATCTAAGACATATTTTTTTTTCATCTACGCAATATTGCCAAAATCGGAAAAGTCCTATCCCTTCAAGATGCAGAAAAAAAGAATCCACGCATTTCAACTACTGTAATGATCTCCTGTCTAGAGGAAGCAACAACTCACTAGAGCCACCAACTCAATAGGCCTACAGAACCCTGCTACTAAAATATGACCATATTTCACCTGTACTTCCCTTTCTATATTTGCTCCCTGTCAAAGGCAGAATTGGTTTCAAAGTAATTTCAAAGTCAAAGTTACAAGAAATGAATTGCCCCCTACTACCCCTTTGTTCCCAGGGTGCAGGTCTTGTTATTCCAAGAGTATCGCAAAGCACGATAAGAGGCAGAGCCTTTAGCTATCGAGCCCCCCTCCTGTGGAGTAATCTTCCTATCTCCATCCGAGAAGTGGACACACTTTCCATCTTTAAGTCTAGACTATACAGTCCTCTTTGTGTCTACTATAGTTAGGACTAAAGGACTAATGCATCCTGGCACCCACCATTACATACTTCCCATACACCATGCTAAACAACCTCTCCTTCTTCCTCTTTTTCTCTCTATAATGTTGTGAAATGCCATTAATACTGAAGAAGTGGCTATATTACTTGTTGTTCTATTTGGGCGCCTATGGGTACCAGGGTTTGCATCCCAGTTTCTTCCCTTACCCAAATCCGGGTTCATATCCAATTCCTCCCCTTACCCTAACCTGGGTTCATACTTCCAAAGGATAGCCTGTAGCATGCCATAGTATTAAAGTGATTCTGTTTAGTAACCTGTCTGTCCCATATAGTAGCCATTGCTTGCAAATGCTGATAGCTGTTATAACATTGCTCCTCATCCCCATAACCTGTAATTACATCTACGCATATAAGGCAACCTAGCTCTGTCCACTCACTTTGTCTCTTCTCTTCCCTTCCTAATTAAGATCTCTTCTGTGGGATGCTGCTGCAGTCTTTCCACCTGATCCACTTGTAGAAACCCTCTGGTTACAGCTGTCCTTTCCCACCAAACTGTTATGCACAGTTTCTCCTCTGCTTATGATACCTCTTATACTGTGTGACAGCCTATTTACCAATGATATAAAAAATGAATGCCATCATTGGCAACACCAACTTGTATGCACACTGGAATCTTGTATGAATCATGTTTATTTGCTGTATGTTAATGTGTTTTATCCTGATAGCCCCCCGCCCCTTTTTTCCAA
>NC_137926.1:18232318-18262318 GCF_963457725.1 Sprattus sprattus
TAGCCTGGGCAGCTAGTGGGAACAACATATGTTTATCAGTCCTTTGTGTGTCCAAAAGATTAATTTGAAGATAATAGTAAAACTACACACATATACACATATAACTGAAAGAGATATAGGGCTCAGAAATGAATGGGTAGATGGTAATTACTACATGTCAATGTGTTTATCACTTTTACACACAGTAAGTCAAAAAGGACCTGATTAGACAAACATTTTGACATTATGAATATATATGAATCTGTCTCTCTTTAATAAAAAAAATATTATGGAAAATATTAGTCTTAGTCTTTCAGTAAATTGCAATTTGTTAAGTTTGCAAAGCCCCAGTGAAACTGAACAAAAATAAATACATAATAATATCTATGGACAATGCTAGATTAGTGTCGCCCTTCTACTCAGCTGCTGAGCTAAATCCAATCAAAACAGTCCATTGTTATGCGTTGCCTGTGCACACTACCCTGGAACATTTTTGGAACGGTTCGCAGAGAGATAGGACAGTGACGAGTGATGAGAGGAATCTGTGATCTGCTGTGTGTGGTTGTTCTGGAGGGGTGTAGGTCATGGTTAAGTTAGACATTAGTATGCATTAGCAAACAGCCAAGGTTATAATGTATGTTGCAGCCTAAGCAGCTAACGTTAGCTGCTTTCTGTAACATTATATGTTGTAGGCTATGTGTACATTTAGATGGTTACGGCACAAAGACTGACTGAAGACATGGCTTCATCCACTATACTGCAATAAAGAAGTTTACCACACACACACACACACACACAAACACACACACACACACACACACACACATACACACACACACACACACACACACACACACACACACACACACACACACACACACTCACACACACACTGTGTGACTTCACACAGTTCGTGCTGAGCTGCACGCATCAGTTTTGACAAGTGGGGATCAGCATCATTAATCAAATGGTGGTTTCCGTTTTTGGAATGCTAATGCAACCAAAACATTGTTGCATCTTCGACTGTAGACGGCATAGTGTGTATCTTCCACTTGATTTTGCAACAAGTTAATTATGGATGGGTTTTATTTGACGACTGACCTTTATATACCACTGACCTGACGGTAATGTTATTCTCGTAAAAGGTAAACGTGGGAGGCTGCAGATTTATAAGCAAATGAGAGGCGGTCATTATTTTGAAAGTATTGTGACTTGTAACGTTATATCAGTGAGCCTTCTGCAATTTATTCTAATTTATACTAAACAAGAATAAGCAGCAAAGCTTCAGTCAACATAACTTTAGAATCGGACCATCGACTGGTTCATGGTACACTTCGATCGATCCATAGGTCAATGTACCAATGTAGTCAAATGTTTAACGTTAAAACCAGCTACAAGAAAGTAAATTACTCCACTCTCCTTATCAGTGTCAAATAACGTACTCCCCGACCTCAAACACAAGTAAAGAGACATGCCCATACACACATGCTGACATGCACTTTAACACACACACACACACACACACACATACAGTCCTCTCACTAAGTTCTTTTAAAAACACTGTTATTAGCATCTGAGTAAAAAGACATTGAAGGAAGAAGAAGAAGACACAAAAAGAAGGGAATAAATAGAAAAAGAAGGAGAAAAAACCCTTTGGTATTAATGTGAATACAGAAGGGAGGCCACACATGGTTCTGCTTTAGTCAGCTCTCCTTTGCGTGACTGCCTCCCTCTCTCCCTCTGCCTCCCTTCTCTCTTCTATTTCTTTCGCTCCCTCTCTCCTTAACCTCCCCCTTCCTCTCTCAAGCTGGCACTGGCTCCCTGCACTCTGTACACTCAAACAGTCAGAGGGTTTTTAGCTGCTGATGACCAACTGCATCTAGGAGGCTCTAGGGGGATTTTGACTTTGTTTCGTATATCTGTGCTTCCTTGTATTGACATGGGTATAAAAATGTGTAAATGAGGGTGTGTTTTTATGTGTGTGGACAAGTTCAAAACTCACTGAAAATAAACTGCCAAACATGGTGGTGGCAACTGACTAAACTAAAACCTCTTCCTAGTGTTCCAGACCTACCGTCCAATAATGTTCTGTTACTCAATAATGCTTAAAAGCACTGACAGATATGTTTAGGCCAAACACAGTCAGGGCAACTGCACACTGGAAAGCGTAAGAGTAAGTAAGCTAGGGGCTTTATTGTTGTGCGTTTTAGTTGCTTCAGTTTTCAGGTGATGGTGAAAAAGCCTCTAACACACATATGTGAAAACCTCTTATGAAACTTCAATCTGCTGGTTTTCCAGCTGAGAAGTGGTGTGTGTGCATGAATGTGTGTGTGTGTGTGTGTGTGTCTACTGCTTTCTGGGATCCTAAATGTCTGGCCAAACTATGACACTCAACGAACTCTAAGGAACCCATACTATGCTGATGTAATCCTCATTTCATCATTCAATGTCCAGCCTTATTTCATGAATCATTCTCCAAGCCTCTACTACATAGATAGTGATAGTAGCAAGATGTCTGTGGGGAAAAGCAGATAATGACAGATAGTTCAAGTGAAAGAAGAAAGAGGGATAATTGGAGGAGGATGGGAGAGTGAGAGACAGAGAGACAGAGAAAAGGAGGGAGGGTGAGAGAGAGAGAGACGTCTGGGAGGGTTTCCTGTGTGGCTGCACATGTCCCAGCAGAGCTGGTCTTATCTACGAGCTGGAGAGGTGGGTGAGAAAGTGTGAGAGGGAGCTGTGTAAGTGTGTGTGTGTACGTGTGTGTGTGTGTGTATGAGTATGTCAGGGGAGCGAGTGTGTGTTCGTATGTGTGTGCATGGGGATGGGGATGGAGGCGCACCCATGTTTGTGTGTACATGAGGAGAAGGCTGTCACACTGAACGTTCACACACCACCCCTTCAGGTCCCTGGCAGGGCAGCCTGACACGAGCAGGAACACAAACCTGTGTGAGACGGCTTTATTGCGTAGCCATGAAAATCCTTTAGTCCCACCCTAGACAAGTGTAACATGTTTCACAAATGTTTATTTGTTTGTCGCTTCATTCATACTTTTTGTATAGAGAACGGGCAGTCTGAATGTGTTCATGTATGAGTGTGTGTGTGTGTATAATCTGACTTACATCAGTCTGAGCACACAGTGAGACTGTCTCATAGCTTTGCTTTGCTAATACTGTGGTCTGATGACAGTGACTTTCCTTTGGGTCGCTCCAGTGTGTGTGTATGTTTGTGTGTGTGTGTGTGTGTGTGTGTGCTTGTGTGTGTGTGTGTGTGTGTGTGTGTGTGTGTGTGTGTGTGTGTGTGTGTGTGTGTGTGTGTGTGTGTGTGTGTGTGTGTGTGTCTGTGTGTGTGTTTGCTAATGTGTTCATGACGAGAGAGGATACAGAGAGTGACACACTAATGGAAGTTCTTATAAACGATTGAAGCAGGACACAGTCACACACATGTGCACACACACACTCACACACACACACACAAACACACACACACACACACACACACACACACACACACACACACACACACACACACACACACACACACACACACACACACACAGTGCAAGTACAAATGTAAGGACAAACACTAAAGCTGGTCTGACTCACACAAAGGAAATCACAGACCTCTGCCACTTCCCTGGTGTCTGGCCAACTGCGGAAAGCTGTGAGTGTGTATGTGTGTGTGTGTGTGTGTGTGTGTGTGTGTGTGTGTGTGTGTGTGTGTGTGTGTGTGTGTGTGTGTGTGTGTGTGTGTGTGTGTGTGTGTTGTTTTGCTCTGGACACACTATGTTGATCTGACTGAGGTCATGTCTGCAGTCCATCAAATATTCATAAACACTCAACTGCAACGGTGTGTGTTAGTATTCCGCTGGGAATCAGTTTAAAGTTGAGAAAGAGTGTGTGTGTGTGTGTGAGGGGGGGGGGGGGGTGAATAACAAACTCGGAGAGAGCGAGTGAGTGGGGCCGAGACAGAAAGAAAGAAAAAGAGAGAGGGAAACAAACAGATCAAACCACTGGTCGTCTGCGCTGTAACTGGACTGGTCATCAGAGCCATGGCAGCTCCATTGCTTGCGTGTTGTGTGATTCACTGGAGATCACTCCCGTGCATCTCTTCTCTTCTTTTACCTTATTCCACCCCTTCTCTCTCTTCCTCTTAGCCTCTCCTCCTCCTACTCTCTCTTGACGCTCTTCAAAAGACAGGAGGGAGGGGTGTGTAATCTGAGAGTCACTTCAGTCCTAGCCAGCAGTGAGCTGGTCCACCTCCTATCTGTCTTGCTCTTCCACTCTCTCTCTCTGTCTATTGCTCTCTCTCTCTCTCTCTCTCTCTCTCTCTCTCTCTCTCTCTAACAAACTCACTCTTTGTCTCACTCTGTCTATTGCTCTCTTTCTCTCTCTCTCTCTTTCCCCCACCTCGCTTCAATTCAACAGACATTACATTATTTGGGAGTGTTAATAATACACCTAATCCTCAAGAAAAAAAAAAGGTTGTGAAAGGAAACTAATCAGCCTTTGGTTTTCGCAGAGACTTCTGTCCTGTGTGTGTGTGTGTGTGTTTGTGTCAGCTCTTTGTTGGGTATCCTCCTCTGCACTGTATCACACACACACACAACTCCTCAATCCACATAAGGGTGCGTGTGTACATACTATGTTGGCTGCAACATAAGGGTGCGTGTGTACATACTATGTTGGCTGCAGACATGGCCAAGCGGTACTACAATGCGAAGGACAGAATAATAATGTTGACAGTAGTACAGATCACATAATCACCTCCACACAGCTAAATGCATCTGAGAACTGTCTGACAACCCAATGCTGTAATGAGTCGCCTGAAATGAGACTGAGCACAAATGGCACCATCTGTTCTGTCTAAAATATATAAATTATGATCCAAGAGTTCACTGAAGCATGTAGGCATCTGTGTGTGTGTGTGTGTGTGTGTGTGTATGTGAGGGTCCATGTGTTTGTATGTGAGTGTGTGTGTGTGTGTTGGTACCTAAGTGTGTGTTTGTGGCCATGCACTTTTCTGCCTCTGCCAGGATCCTGCCAGTCTCACCTTACGCCGAGTTCACTGAGGCGCCCTTGTTGATTCACAGTTCACGGACGCCGCTTGTTGTTTCAGAGTTCACGCTTCACTCATCGCCCACAATCTCCACCGTTTCCCTGCCCTCTCCCTCTCCTACCCCCGGCACAAAGCGAAGCGCGGCACCACATGGATGACAGTTAGAAAGGCGGGCAGAAAGGATCAGAAGCCGTTCTGACTTCTCCTGAATGAACGGGCTTGGCTGAGTTTCCAATGTGTTGATCTTCCGAACACGCTCCAACCGTGGCGGTAGCACGCAGGGTTGCTGTTGGAGCACTACTCCGAAGCACAGCATGCGTGCTCAATTTTAACCAAAGATATTGAAAAGGAAGCCAGGCACTGTGACACCTGTAGAGTCATTGAAAATTCTATAGAGCAAACACAAACACACACAGACACACACAGACACAAACTCTCTCACACACACAGACTCACATGTGGGCCTTCACAAACAAAGGAACAGAAACACAAACACACACACAGACGTGCACACACGCACCACCGGAAATTCAAGCTTTAAGTCGGACTCCCTGATAAGGACTTGGAGCCACGGGTCTCAGTTTGGAGTCACAAGTCTGTCACACTACACGCTTGCAGTGCCATTCAACCAGTGCCCGCCCCCCCCCCCCCCCGCACCCACCATCAATGGGTGCCTTTCACAAGTTAAAAATATCACGAGATAAACGTGGCATTACAACCCCCTATCAGAGACAGGAGATGAAACACAGGAAGCAATGTCTCAATGGCTCTGCCGCCGCCTTCACGGTGATGAAGGTCTTGGCCTGGTTGGAATCTGATAAGACTTGCCCCTCGTAAATTGAAAGATTCGTTCAAGCCGAAGATCTTAAACATGAAAGATGGTAGATGGTCCTCGAAAAAGAGAGCTAGAAGGGTGAGGGTTTGTTTCACATTATTCGGAAGGCAGACCCCTCATGCTTGTGGAAAAAATGTGCTGACCTCTTAAAATATTTAATACTTAATAATACATTTGATTATAAGCAATTTCAAACAAAGGTATTGTGGGCTATGCATTTCATTAGTGTGTGTGGTCTGTGAAAAGTCAATCTGTGTCCATGGCAATGTGTACATCTTTATCAGCATTTGAGCTACGGAATCTTGTAAGACACTGTTCATACAGTATGACAAGTATGGCAGCACAGTGCTTTGTTCTGAGAGAACAGGTGTTGCAAAGTTGCACACATCACCCAGGTCCAGCTGAGCAAAGCCCAGCTAAGATCTTCACTTAAGACAGAAACGGGCAGGCTAGTAAACATGGCAACACACTAACACAGTCGATCCCAATATTACACACACACACACACACACACACACACACACACACACACACACACACACACACACACACACACACACACACACACACACACACACACACAGAGTTCCTCTTTGCAGTTAACCTAGTAGAAAAACATGAACTGACTGCTCTACTGTGAGAGAACAGAGAGGGAGAGAAAGAGAGAGAGAGGGAGAGAGAGGGAGAGAGAGAGAGAAACACCCCGGAGAAAGAAACACAAGCGAATAAGTAGATGAAAAGAGGACAACTGTGGAGTGATAATTAGTAAATCACTCTTTTCTCTACAGTCCTCCTTCTACGCTTTCATCCCTTTGTCCTCTGAGACAGATCAAACACGCCAGTGTACACCCAATGACAGCAACAAACACCCGAGGAGTGGCTCGAGTGTGGCCAGTTATTCAGTACAGTACAAATTAGCCTTTTCAAAGAGATGAACAGATACAGCATAACATCATCAGGCCTGTATCTGTAAAGAGCTGTAGTGTGATGTCAGTGAATGGATCACTGAATGAATGAATGAATGAATGAATGCATGAATTAATTAATTCATTAATTATATAGTTAGAGGACAGTTTTTTTTCAAAGAAAAATGTACTTCCTGATAGATATTTATGGTGTTCAAAATAAACAAATACTCATCCAAACACGCTGCCATGGTTTTCCCTCAGGTAAACCACTTTACTTTGAGGGACAGCAGCCTGCCTGAGCAGCGCGGGTATTGAGACTGTATTCCAGACCAGAGATGAGGCGTCTGTAATCTCTGTGCCTGCTGAGAGACGACTGTCTGAGGCGGCAACGTGAGGCTGACAATCAGATGATGCTCCTGGCTCTGGGTTTTGAGTGGCAGGCTGTCAGTCTGGGAAAGAGGACTAGCCTATATTTAGACCTCTCTCTCTCACACACAGACACAGACACACACACACATCACAGGCTCTGTGAAACCGTGCTGGAATACAAACTCGCCCAGGGAAAAAGGCACTCCAAATCGCTCACAGATGGGCACTGAGACATCTGTAGGCTAAACGGAGGAGCTTCATTTTCTGACTAGCGACGCAGCTACACAGCTGCAGCTTTCTCACGTAGGCCACGGAATCCTGAAATAATGGATGGTAATGTCTGTGGGCGCTATGACTTAACCTAGCTCACATCCACTGCCTTTAATTTGGGTGACTAATAGGGTTAAAAGTATGCACTTAATTAGCCCACACCAGAGACTGAGAGAAAGATGATGCACACATCACATCACACTATTTGCACTGAAAGCTGCCTGGAGGTTTTGATTTCTTTCTCCAACACAAAAGCACACCCAACTATTTGGCTGGTTTTATTTATGTATTTATTTGTATCTATAACTCTAATCAAGCAGTGGATACCAAATAAATTGACAAAAAAAAGTTAATAAACCCCATCCCTTGGCCCATGGCTAGGAAATGCTTCTCTCATATCAAAGTGGCCAGGCACTGCAGGACCCTCTCAGCAGGTCCACTCCCCTTCCTCCACTGCTTCTACTCTCTTTTCCACTATCCATCTCCACCTTATACCTCACTTGCCTCCTGCAATGCCGGTCTCTCTCCCTCCAGCCCTCTCTCTCTCCCTCCATCCCTCTCTCTCTCCCTCCTTCCATCTCTTGATGGTAGAGCTCCAAGCCCACCTCCCTCCTTCTTCCATGCATAATGAATGCCCTCATTGTAGCCCCCAAACAGATCAGGTTTCACACAGAAATTGGCAACCCTGGTAATTTGCCAGAAGTTGGAGGTTGGACCGGGATCAGAGAGAGAGAAAGAGAGAGAGAAAGAGAGCGAGAGAGAGAGAGAGAGAGAGAGAGAGAGAGAGAGAGAGAGAGAGAGAGAAAGAGAGAGAGAAAAAAACACACACAGATAACTCTCTGGTCAGGGAGTGTTTCATAGGGCTAGGTCCTGGCCCCTTGGGTTATTATGAATTTGCCTTAGGCTGTGTTGTCCACTTAGTCTAAATATCAGCTTCATCTGAGGTTTGCAAATTATGGGATCCTAATTGCTTGAGAGTATCAGAGTTTGTTTTGGACTTGAATTCGCCTAAACAAAATAATGTTCTTATCAGTTAATAGCTTATCTCCTTAGGTTTTTATTTCAGATGTACAACTAGGCACTGGTCACTGGTGGGGACAATTCTTTTTCAACCTCAACATATTCCAACATTCTTAAAGCTTTTAAAAAGCCTGAGGGAAACTTATTATTCTTTGAACTAATAATATTATGCACTGTACAGACCTCTACATTTACTCGTGTACAGCCGAGCTTTTGCTCCGCCCAGAGTAAGTGCATCCTCATTGCTGTCAGTCTGTCTGTGGAGTGGGAATCTCTGGAGGATCCATCTCAGACAGCTCATGACTAGTTAATCCAGAGTACTGCTTATGTTTAATTCCCCATCAGTGTGATGTGTGTGTGTGAGTGTGTGTTTATGAGTGTGTGTATGAGAGTGTGTGTGTGTGTGTGTGTGTGTGTGTGTGTGTGTGTGTGTGTGTGTTTGTATGTGTGTGTGTGTGTGTGTGTGTGTGTGCGTGTATGAGAGTGTGTGTGTGTGTGTGTGTGTGTGTGTGTGTGTGTGTGTGTGTGTGTGTGTGTGTGTGTGTGTGTGTGTGTGGGTGTCCTTATATCACTGTGACAGTTCACTTGCTGAACATCTGTCATCTCGATCACTTAGGCACTTACTCCAGTCCTCTGGCCAGATCCTATTTCTAAGAGGACAGTTAGGATGTCACTACCATGTTGTGTACTGGCAGGCCTGTGAGTGCCAGTGGACTGGGTACTTTATTTGTGTTCATTCTAGTAGTCTACCAATCTAAAACAGGTCCATCCTACTTGTATACAAGCAAATCATAATAATAATATAATAATTCTAATATTAACTTTTTATGATGGGCATCATTGTGGAATATTATTGAATGATGTGTCAAGAAGAGAGTTATGGCAAAATTGGGTGTTTCTCAGGAATGATTAGTGTGTGTGTGTGTGTGTGTGCGTGTGTGTGTGTGTGTGTGTGTGTGTGTGTGTGTGTGTGTGTGTGTGTGTGTGTGTGTGTGTGTGTGGGTGTGTGTGTGTATGTGTCTCTGTGTGTGTGTGTGTGTGTGTGTGTGTGTTAGTGTGTGTGTGTGTGTGTGTGTGTGTGTGTGTGTGTGTGTGTGTGTGTGGTTGTGGGTGTATGTGCGTGTGATCTGGTGAAAAGAGGACAGCTTTGAGTTGCCAGGGACCACGCAGGAAGCCACCCTTCACAGCCGAACCACCTCAAATGCTAACATCAAAGGAGTCACAGAGTGATACAGACACAAATACACAAACTCTCTCTCAAACACAAATATAGAGTAAATGTACACACACACACACACACACACACACACACACACACACACACACACACACACATACACAAAGAAACACACATAAATACATGCATACACACACGGTAACATACTTTACAAACACGCTGTCACACACACACACACACAGATTTCTGTCTCTTCACTTGGCCTGATTTAAAAAGCAGCATCTCCCATACTGACTGACTTCCAGAAAGAGGAAAACGCGCTTTGATGAAAGTAAACTGTCCCCCCAACACACACACACTTCTCCCCAACGTCAACACCCCCCACCCCCCACCCCTTCATTGCATGAACGCTCCTCTCTTCTCCTCTCCTCCTTTCCCCATACTAATGACTTCATTAATATACCCAGAAGAACCCATCTTAGGTTCCGAGAATACTTTACATACTGCAGTGGTTCCAATGAAAACTAAGAACGCTGTTCTTCTTTGTCTGTTTTGTTTTGTTGTGGTTTGTCTATTTATTGTTCATCTGTATTATGTACCCTCAATCAGGGCATTGCTGCAAAAGTGCCCTGTGCCCAGCCAATTCTCCCTGAATACAGTAAATAATGATTAGGATTGAGTAGATTGCTGTAGTAGGCACTGGAATGAGAACGAATTGTTCTTCCCAGAATTGGTTCTTGAAAGAAAGTTAGATATTAAAAAAGTACTGAAAATGACTTGCCACATCATCAGAATCCCTTTCTGTAATTTGTCCATTCAACGAGAGCAGCATTAGGACAGTGTTTATCCAGAGGATATATGAGCAAATATAGCCTACAGCCCATAATAACCAATACTCAGCTTCTGAATGCCAAATTGTCACCAAGGAAGTACTGAATATCTTTTGATATGGAGAGTGTGCGTTTGCTAAACACGTGTGGCCTAGCTGAACATCAAAATGTTGTGTTTAAAATGTTCGTTTCTATCCGTGCATGAGAGCAATCAGAATTAAGCGTTTGTCTATTGTGTCGGGATTAGAGATAAGCGCGGGGTAATCTGACTGATATCACCACAAATGTCCCAGATAGATCCAGAGTGTGGCTCGGCTCTGGCACATGTTTGGCATGGACATGGATGGGATCCAGGGTAGCTTTCGGTGTAGAAGTGGAGATTCCCAACTCCCTTCCTTTTCTCAGACCCCCCCACCCCACCCCAGGCTGACAGAACAGGAAATAAAATAGATTAACTCTGTCCTTGACCCTTTCCCCTACAAACTACTGTCTACTTACACTGAACACACACACTACAAATGAAGTCAAGAGAAACTGAGAGAGACAAAGAGAGAGAGAGAGAGAAACAGTGTAACTACTGTATCTAGGAATGACAAAGACATAATTAGACAGCATTAGACAGGAATCAGAGAAAGTCCATTAGAGAGAGACAGGGAGAAGGAGTGTGAAAAATAGAATGACAAATACAGGAAGGAAGGATTGAAGGAAGGAGGGAATAAAAGCAGGGTCAGGGTTTTGGAAGACGGAACAGAGGAGTAGTGCTGAGTATTCCCTCTCTCCTGAGATCAGGACAAAGAGAATCACGCAGATTGTGATCATGTCAATCATGTTTTCTTCCTATGTCAATCAATCCCAGAGGAAAACAGAGCTGGTGTTGTATTGTTATACATCATGCCACTTTTCCCTGTATAAAGTTGTGACCTGTGAAAAATTGTATGTGTGTGTGTGTGTCTGTTCATCTATGTGTATAAATGTGTGCGACCACTAATCTGTTCACTGTTCACTTCTGTACAGTAAATGTTGAATGAGCCGCCTGTTGAACCTCACAGTGTTTCTGCTGGAGGCTTATCCATAATCACCATCCAGATTTCTCTCACTTCAGATTTCCTGCCCTGAGCTGGGGCCTTAATCCCCCATGTTAAGAGGTAATGACAAATCCCCTTCACCCCCGCACTCTCATTAGGCCTGTTTCACTGGAGTTTAATGCTTTATTCTTTCACCCCATGTATGAAGTAGTGTGTGTGTGTGTGTGTGTGTGTGTGTGTGTGTGTGTGTGTGTGTGTGTGTGTGTGTGTGTGTGTGTGTGTGTGAGTGTGTGTGTGTGTCTGTGTGTGTGTGTGTGTGTGTGTGTGTGTGTGTGTGTGTGTGTGTGTGTGTGTGTGTGTGTGTGTGTGTGATTGTACACTGGCTGGGCGGACACAGTGGCACCTTGCTGGTGTCTCAAGCACCGCACATTGATTAGCATAGAAAGGACAAAGAGTAGCCTATTCGCAGAGTTGTGGGAATGACATTATACAAACCTCTAATGTTCTCCCTCCTCATTAAACACTACATTAATCAAAACAATGGCTAACAGTGAATTTGTTTGCAAGTGAGGATGAGGCTTCAGCCTCCGGTTACAAAAGAAAGACTGCAGGAGAATGCCACGGAAAGATCAAGAAGGATCTACAACTCTACCAAGCCCAACTGCATTGGAAGCCTTTTAAACCTACAGCTTATGAACGTAACATGGTATTTTGAACCACTGTAACACCCTTCAAGAAAGGAATTTATACCTGCAAAACAACGTTATTCCCTATAATACATACAACATTGTGCAACAGAGCCCTGATAGAAGCTGTCCTCTTAAGAAGGGCCTAATTCAAAGCTCAAATCGTAGACAGCCTGAGCTACACCTAGCACTTAGGACATTGCAGCAAGCAATAGGCTATTACTCATTCCCTAGAGATGCATTTCCACAAGAAAATGCAAAAGTGATTACAAGGAAGGAGCGGTCGGCCATTATGTGATTGTACCGCAGCATCAGTCGGCCGTTGCATACCGTAACCTTTGCAATGACAAAGATGCTAGGCTAACACTTCGCCATATGAAAAAAAGGTTTTACTCTACTACCACCTGTTAGAGCGATAATATCATGCAACAAAATGCAGGACAGCGATTGTGTTCTGCATCTTAAACGTCAGAAACTAGCAAAGTTACTGGTGTGAAATGTCATTCCCACAATGACATTATGCCTGTCCAGGCTAAGCATTATTGGCATATCAAGTAGCTGTGAAGTCTAACCACTCAATTTTAAATTATTTATTACTTATTATTTAATTTCATAACTGACTTTTGTTGTAAATTAGTATATATTAGAATAGGTTTAAGCAGACGTTTTGACACTAACGTGTCGCTCTTGGGCCTCATTAGTTAGCTAGCGAGAGCTGGCTAGCATTTCAAATGGGTCGTTTGCTTATTACAAACCAAAAATGTTTGTGATTTATTAACTGAAGTGTACTGAAGCTACATTCAAGCAGATATTTACAAAATACATTTTTACAAGTGAGACCAGACATAATATGTAGCTAGCTAGCTGTTCCAATACATTCCATGCACAAATATGAATTAATCATGTGACAAAACAAAGCTCACCTTACAAATATGACTGATTATATTAGTCCTGTGATCCGTTAATACATGATTATTACACCCATTACACACTTGCAAACCCTATAATTCTATTCTCACCTCGGCTTCAACACAGAGGCTCAGTGTTAAGAGTAGGAGCTAATGAGTCAGGGAGGTTGCAACTGATCATGCTAGCTTAAAGGTCACACGACAAACCAAGATACTGTCTTCCAACAAGCAGAGTTGGGAACATAGTGTCATGTCAAATGCACAGTATAGAGAAACACATGGTTGACCATCTGACTGGCCTCTGTGATTTTGGCTGATGTGTGTAGAACAGATGGACGGGCGGTTTCAGACTATGCTGAGGAGGACAGGGTCTGGGCTGCAGGCAGGACATTGTGATGATGGTGAGAGATGAAAACATACACAATTTACTTCAAAATGATTGTACAAAAGGACTCACATTTAGATCCAGGTACAAGGTACACAGACAGACACAGACACAGACACAAAGAGTTTAGCCCATTCTCCTCAAACAATGTATTTCTGAAAGTTTTCATCGGATTTCCAATTTTAGTCCAAAGGTATTGTCCAATGATCAACCTGGTTGTTTTCTTGCTTTTCTGTGATGGTCTCAAGGTCTGATTGGCTGATTGATGTAGTAAACTCTTGCTTCTCCTCTGGGCATTAGGCTAAATGGCAGTGGATAAGGGCTCCAGGGACTGTGGTGGGATAGAGTGGTATAGATTTCCTGTCTTTTCAGACTGGACTCCCTGTGATGCGCTCTTTAAACCTCCACAACGTACTCAAATGGTAATCAATGGCCTTAACACAGGCTGTATCACATAACCATTCTAATGGTTGCAGAAAAAAAGTGAGCATAAGTCCAAATGTGCTTGGGCTAATATAATTATAAATGGTGGCATAAAAGCAAAAAAGGCAGTTTGGTTCCAACAATAATTGAGTGGCCGACTATATTTTAATCCTATCATTTTACATGATCAGCTGATTCTGACTGCATCATGGCCTTAAGTCCTACTGTAAACTGAGACACCATTAGCTTCTCGCAGAGTCACTGCCTCCAGACATACTAGCGTACCTATGTCAGTTATCGGACAGACAAACATCGGCCATTCTGTTAAAAAAATCTAAATGCTAAGTTTAATAATGGATTAACAATCTATAACTTCAGTTTAATAATGGATTCACATGACAACGCGAATGTTTGCCGATAACACATGCCGTCCGATAATTAACACTGTTACGATATGACTCATGTCCTTAAGTGTAATCATACAGCCTACAGAGCAGAGTATTAGGGCTATAATGCAAGTACCTCCAGATTCCTAGCACAACATCCTTATCTAACTTAAGCTTGAAGAGATATCCAAAATGAGATAGTATTGAAGAGCCAGAAAACTCACAGTCAGCTGTTTGAGAGTGTCTGGAAGCTGTCTGTTACCACAGTAGAAATTGAAAGAGAGAAAAAGTGTTCACGAACCAATTTAAAATCAGAAAAATATGCTGAGGTTGTGCTGGCAGTGACTGCTTGGCTTTGTGCCAACAAACAGTTGAGCAGACCCACTCAGTATCGACAAGAAGGCCTAAAGTATGTGTCCCAAAACAAGAAGCCTGAGTATAGTCAGTAGTCATAAAATGGCTAATTAGAGCTGTTTTGCAGTTTGATTCCTAGTCCACTGACATTCAAACTTCTTAGGAGATTCCCGCCGACTTTGTTTCTCTCAGATGCCCGCAGGTAATGCACAATGTAAAGAGATTGGTCTATCGGGTATAGTTGCTCTAGTGTTTGGCTATAGTTTGAAGCATTTTAACTGAGAGGAAAGAGCACTACTATTGTATTGCCCCCCCCCCCCCTACAAAACCATATTACTGTAAATGGACACATCCCATTTAGTTTGAGAGGTTGACACACTATATGGCCTACCTGACACAGAAAACCTAAATGTTTGCTGGCTTTACTTAAGGGAGCCTTGTATCCCTAAACTTGGGATAGTGTGTTCTTATCAGTGTCAGCGATGACCTTGAAAACTTCAGCTATCACCTTCTCACGTGTATGTTCACAAGGCAGAGAAGCCCATTCACATTCTCTGATACCTCATAGGCAGTGCCAACAGTTGTGTTTTATCCCAACAACATGACAAATAAACAAAAGGCTGCTAGGTTACGTCTTCCAGTAAGTGCTTGGCACTAGCACCTGTTGTTCGTTTGACCAGAAAACTGAGTCATCCTCCATTCCTCTACCTTACCCGTATCTCCTTTCCCTAACCTCATTAGTCTGCCAGAAGGCTTACCCCTCTCTGACACACCTCACAATGAACTGCCCATCAAATTGCACAACTCAGAGAAAAAACTTGCATCATCCTCTTCTAAATAATGGTCCACATATCTAAATCAAACTACATTTTGCGTAGAATTTTGCAACCTGACAAATCAACTTTGATTCATTGGAGTCCCTTTGTTTTTACATTATGTGAATGATACAAACTCAATTACATTCCTTACCTCCAGCAGGTGCATCTGCCGTCGTCATAGGAACCATCATCATTATTCCAAGGATGAGCGTGCAGCATCCTGAACGGTGAAAGATGCTTGTGGGCATCCCCACCGGACTCGTGCCGAAGATTAAGCCTTCCATGGATCGACTTTCATGCCATTGTATCAGTTTTTATTCCGGAAGAGAATAGTCCTCGCGAAGGCCCCTCAACCAGCCAAAAGAAACCGGGAGCTTCACTTCAAAATGCCCCTCGTTTCATCCCGACTGTATTTCCTAGGTTCAATAAGTTACAGCTGCAAACATAAGCCGAAGTGTGATTTTATTAGGTCATGTTCTCGGTCTTTAGTACATGTAGGTTATCTATTTTTCTTTCTTGTAAAACGTCTCAGTGTACTTTTGCTATCCTCGAGACTACCTACCACGGTCATACAGTACCGGTCCAGTAGATAACCAACATTTTATGACCTCATGCTGTACCTCAACTATCACTGACCAATGGAAAGAAAGGCACTGTAGTCCTACAGTGAGATCTAGTACGAAGAGTTTGGGTGCCTTTGTTCCATTTGCATACGAGTTGCAGATCGGGGACTTAAATATCCAATTAAAACTGGTTCCTGTAATAATTGTGTTGTATGCATTCATCACTAGGTAAATCGGTAGCATCGAGCTAACATTAACTTGCAGCTAATCTAAGGTTAACTCCAGCGAGCTATCAGTGGGCTAACGTTAATGCGTAAAGGTGCTGCTATACCGGGATTACGTGTTTTTCAGTGCCCACAACCTACAGGGAAAATAAGCTGCCAGTGTCTGAACAAAGATATGTTTTAGGTCTGCAATACATCTGCGATACTTTTTTTGTTTCTTGAACACCAACTCTTAGCCCCACATTTCTCCTTAAAGTAACGGAGGCAGACGTCGTTAATTCCTGGAGACTGAGCACTGTGGCATGTAACATGGGATCTCTATCCAACCCTTGCTTGCTTTCCATATCATTCATGACCTCTAAGTTGCTAAACTGCAATCAACTGTGGTTCATTACAAAGCAACGAAACATTTTTACAAGCGAGGCGGAGCAAATGAGTAGACATAATATGTAGCTAGCTAGCTGTTCCAATATGTTTCACGCACAAATATTAATTCATCTTGTTACAAAACAAAGCTCACCTTACAAATGTGTCTGCTTATATTAGTCCAGGGACTTCCATATCCGTTAAACGTAATTATTGCATCAGCTGAGTGTCTAATCCTAACTTTTTCTAAGTTCTTTTAACATAACGGTAAATTGTCCAAGAGATAACTGTCCTTTTCCTCCTGGTTTTCTTGAAGCATCTCTCACTCGCCGAGCGGTGGCCACAAGTCCTCGGGATTCGAGACTCCTCCCCTGATCTCCCTGGATTCGATCTACGTTTAGATACACGGTAGTGTGATTGGACGTGTACACAGTCATTCAAGGAATGGGTTAGATTGTCGCAGCAAGTTGGTTGGACTCCACTGTCCTCTCGGCGTCTGTGGTTACACGGCAACGAAAGACCTTACATTACTGAGAGGGTCAGTGGCCAGCAGTAACACTAGCTGACCTGGGGTTACTAGTCCCGATCGACTGTCGGTTGTGAGTAGATGCTTAGGTATATGGATTTATTAATGTATAGGCAGGGGTTACTTTTAAACTAATTTTTAGGAAGTGTCCTCCCTCCTGATATACTAACACGAATCATTAATCCAACTGTAGAATATGTAGTTTAAATAACCATAATAATTATAAACAAACAATACATAGAAATGTGATGTGAAATAATATGCTCTTGCGAAATCACTCAATGATCGCTACACAGGTAGCTGGATCTGGAACCATGTCTTATTGTAGGCCTAACTCTTTTTAAGATAATATGCACGGGTGATGTTGAAAAGCCATCTGGGGCTGGTTGAGAGCTAGGTAGCCTGTCTTTTTTTTTATCTTAGACAAACTGATTTAAACAAATCAATCTCTCATAAGATACGTAATATCTCGTCAATTTTGTAAGCACATGCTTATGCCCTCATGCATTCTCAGTATACTGTACAGTGACGTAAACCGCTATGTGACAGACAGCATAGTGGCCAAGCAAGAGACGATGAAAAACACAGAATTGAAATGTGTCGTGATTTTGTTTTGCAAACATCGCCATCTACTGGCGATGGTCGCCAACGGCACAATTATTGCAGGATTTTGCATGTGATGGCTACGACTGGTGAGCTTTTCAGTCTTGAATGCGTTTACTTGGTGGTCATCAATTTCATATCATCTGTTAGGATTGCAATCTACTGTGCTCCTGTACCCATGTTTGACATATGAGGAACTACCTACCTAGACTGAGAGATCATACCAGGGAAAGAGGCAACCCCTATAGTCAAGTATTGGGAAACTGAAGACAACAAAACAAACAGAGCAGGTTCTGTGACTTAACAGTTTAATGAAAATGCAAGACAAAGTGTGATTACATCTCTACACATATACAATATGCATATGTGAGCATACCGATTCTCATTATTAACTCGATTCACCTCGGAGACCGAAAAATGATCAAAAGTAGCAGTGAATAACAAGCTATAAAATAGGTCACCATGTCACCAGCCCCCTCTCACCCTATGTTTAGTAATATAACAATTAAAATAACTATGTTCTTCTAGATCCCATCTGTTGACCTCCGTACACTGCTAACATTAGATGTAGAAGCCTAATGTAAATTCACCCATTTTTCTACAACGAAAATGATAAAGAGAAGCACACAACATTGTAATGGTTAACACAAGCGCTTTAGTAGCAAGTATTCAACTTGTTAGGAGTTAAATCATTCTTCTTATTATTGTTATTTCATTTATTTTAAACATTCTATAAAGCCAGTAAAATATCCATTCTTGTAACATATTTGATAAGATTATTCTAAGGAATTGGGTAGCCTACACATAATGCTACGTCAACAGATTGAAATCAGAAGACGCCACACTTTTTTTTTTAAATCCCCAAATGAACAAACCAAGAAACCAAAAAACAAAAACAACGAAAAAAACAAAACAGATTAAATAGACTATATGGAGATATTTGCAGCACACAATAGCTTTAACAACAACCAATGAGAGAGTACGACAAAGAGAACCCATACAGCAATGCACACAAGTAAAGAATAAAAAATGACTCAGGAGTTCAATGCTTTTTTTTTTAGGTCTATTTGAGATGTCCTAGAAAAATATCATTGTTGTCATTTGCATTTTTTATTATATATATATTGTGAATGCTTGTCTGTGCGATTACAAAAAAGGACAATGGGTGAACAGATAGCTGAGTGATTACCATAGTAGCCCATATCAGCTGCTGCTACATTACTGGTGGAGAAACACCATCCACTGCTGACCCCAGCTCAGAGTCAGCTTCCCTCCATAGTGAACTGGTGTTGGGGGGCATTGGCCGTCCACAGCAGCAGTAGCCTACACTTCCCACCTATCATGCCACCGGTGCAGTTAACACCATGACATGTCTTCACCTAGTTGAGGTGGGCACTGTTTGTCAACGTAAGACTAATATAGTACTAAAATGGTAATCTGACAGAACTCAGAGGTTAACTGGTGCTAAAATGATGTTCCCATGTATGCCCACCAACTGATTGTACCACGATACTCAATACTAACCCAATTCTGTTGTTTGATCATAAACATAAACTGAGAACTACAAAAAACTACTAAAAAAGTAGACAAATCGGCTTTAAGTCTGTGCATTTTGGTACTTGGTCAAAAGTGGCCGAATTGAAACATTTGGCCTCTGTGCAATGGCAGGGCTCTGTGATGTGGTGTCCCACTCACGGCCTCCTCTGTCTCTGCCCGGCAGCTTGGGTCTGGGGCGAATCCGGCCTGTCTGGACCCACAGGGGCCGGACCCACCCCAGAACCAGATTAAGCCTCGGCCCCAAATCTGGATCCTGAGGTGGGAACTCTGATCAGCGATTAGGCACTGACACACACACACACACTCACACACAGACACTTGTGGAACCAAAAGGGGAATGACAATGTGAAGGTCCTTCCTTCATGCTTTTTCTTTCACAGATAAGTGTGTTTGGGAGCCTGTGCTTTCATAAGCTCTCTTTAAATCAATTGCAGGCATGCTTTTAAATGGTGGGGGTGAGGTACCAGGATGAGCACTTCAGTATCACTCTCCTTTTTAAGATATTAAAAAAGCTTCAAGTAGTCTCCTCAGAGGGTGGGGACCTCTGTGAGCAGAGGCATTTTGTACCATGTCTTCTGGAATGTTCCTCTCTGTTTGGGGGGTGGTGAAGTGGTATTTTGTGAGCCAAGCACACACTGTTAAGACTCCTGGTTCGCAGCTGACAGAAGAACCGATCTGACCCTGATCTGGCGCATATCTAGATCAGATCAGGGTCGGATGTCGAGAGCGGAGCTGCTATCTGGGGTATGAAGCAGGCCGCGTTCAGAGGAGCTGGAACATGGTGAAACTAGCACTGGAATAACTGCTGTCTCACATCTGGCCCTGATCTGATGAGTCTTTAGAGTGTCTCTGCTATCTGTGTGTCTTGGCAGTGATGCCTCCCACTACTATGCAGCATGGAGGTCACTGTGTGGAAGGCAATATTTCAACAGAAACACAACTTTGAAAAACCAAGGACTTCACAATATCCTAAATTAGGTGATAAAAGATTGACTCTCAAAAAACTCCAGACCAAAAAAGAAGAAGAAAACAGCTAGTCACTTGAACATACGGCAGCACGTTTTGGTAGTTATAAGGTCACTGGATCTACTGCTGCTCACAAACAAACAGATAAAACACAGTAATCAACATAATATAATGCTGACATTTACATCACCTTTCAGAGTGGATTGACACTACAAAGGCTTGGAGGGCTAAAAAGGTTTTTCACTAAACTAATTCAAATGGGGCTTAATATCTGAGTAATGAAAAATGGTAAAAGGATACTACATCTGGGAGAACAATGGTCAGCTGTTAGATGAATGTTGAACAGATAGCGTGTTGGTCAGTAACAGACTTATTGCAATACTAGAGTATGCCAGTGTTGAGATTATGGTTGGGTGGACCTCGCCCAAAATAGTGCCTTTTGTAGGCTGTCAATCAAAGATCATGTCAACTGTATCAACCTCTTCCAGTACATTCATATTCATATTCATATTCATATTCGTATTCATATTCATATTCGTATTCGTATTCGTATTCGTATTCATATTGTTTCTTTTCGTTAGTGATTTCGTGGATTAAGTTTCGAGACATTTCAGTTTTTCGGCTCACTTCACCCACAGACGAAGATACGGCACACTAACAATCGTTTTTCATTATTTCATATTTTGTCTTTACAAATTCTTTTGATTACAACATTAATAAAGCTTAATTACATCTTGAGTAAAATAAATCCAACCAAAAAAAAAAAATAAAAATTTAATTTACATATAAACATCTGCCAATAAACAAATTTGGATAAGAGGATCCCATTCCAAGTAGGCTATTAGTTTGGAACAATGTGAAATACTCTAAGTGTATCAAATCCACAGTGTCATCACTGTATTACACGACAGCTACTACCTTTGTGTATTTTTGACATGGTTGTGAACCTGTTTCTGTGTATAACATGTTTTGTGTGTGGGCTGTACACAAATGCATGGTCAGTTTTACAGGACAGGGGTTGATACTGCTTTATTACCATGGCAACTTTCTTTGGTGGGATGGGAGGGATGAGCGACGATTTAGCAACCCCTCTTTTGGTCAGTAGGGGGTGCAGTAGAGAGTAGTAGTTTATGTCCTAGCTCTTCTCTTTTAGTGGAATGTCTCTAGGAACCCAGATGGCCGTTAATCCCAGAACGTCTCAACACCGCCTCTGTTCTGGAGTCAGCTACTGTACTCTGGAATTGGGTAACATAGTGTGCTCTGATTGCTTCATACAATAGGTGATTTGAGTGCTTAGTGGGGGGTTTTGGGTGGGGTACAGGCGTGACAGAAAAACTAAACAATAAGAAACATCAGCAATGTGATGACTGGATGACTTTTAAAATGCTGAAAACAAGCCACCAATCAGAATAAAGACCCAGTAAAGAAGGTGTTTTTTTTCTGTCTTACATATTTGGGTGTTTTCCTTTAAGTGTGGCCTGCAGTCAAACTCAGCTCAGCTACAGGTTGAGCCCCCAAATGTCCCTGACTTGCACTGATTAGTACATCAGCACTTTAGCTAAAACACTTCACACTGTCGTCTTTCAGTAATACTCAACAACACTTGCCTACACATGAAACCCCCTCCCAGATAGCAATGCGTTTAACAAATTACAATAACACTTTAACTAATAAAATATCTACAAGAATTATTGCAACAATCTCTAATAACAATAATAATAATAACAATAATAATAAAACAGCATATCTATATAGCCAAGTGAAAATCTCAATGTAAAAATAAAAAAACTCAAATGCAAATACTATGGCATGACACGGTAAAGGGGATGCGTTCACTAAACCAACAGGTGGTTCTGATGTGCCCACTTTCAAGAAGACAGAAGAAAAAAAAAAACAACACACAACCTCAAGAAATTCATTGGCTAGTCGAAAGGTCAACGTTAAATTAAGCAGCAACACATATACATAAGCATTGTCCCAAAGGTCTCCTACATATCGCTTGTCCCTTTTCTCACAACATGACGTGGTGTCTGCAGTGCCCACATTTGGATGTCTCCTCCAACGAGAGACTCAGAGTGTGTGTGTGTGTTGGGCCCGAGGGTTTGTGCGCCTATCCACAGCTTTACATACAGCTTCACTAAGCTTTCCGTGAATCTCCACAGGGAACGGACCAAAACAGACAACGAAAAGAGAAAAGAAACCCGACAAACCTGACTCAAAGAGTTTTGAAAAAAGAAACCCAAAAAGTGTGCGTTCTCGCGCCGCTCTCAATGACTACCAGGCGCTTCTCAGTATCCTGTTCCGACCTGCTCAATGCCATCAAACTCCTCTCTCTGAAGACGTGGAATTTCCTCTCCTCTCCTCCACTCCACCTCTTCCTTCCCCATCTTCTCATTCATTCGATGCTATCCGTTAGCCCTCTCTGTCTCTCCTCTTCCCCACCCTCCTTCTGAACCTGGCCTCTAGCCCTCCCTGTCGTCTGGCTCTCTTTCCAGTGACCGCCTCCCCGGAGAAGGCCGGACTCTGGACCTCTCCAGCCACAGCCGCTATCTGGGTCTACTCATCCCATCTGAACACACTATGGTTGATGTCCTCCAACAGCATCTCCTCTGATCACCACACAACACAAAGCTTCTCTTTACCTTGAACCTGTTTGATCTGAACTGATTACAGCCTCCTTTACTTGTAGTGATCTTACTAAAAAAAATCTGCATTTGTATCTGTCCATGCCTTAGATGTCCCTTTAATATTTAAACACATGTAGCGGGCAGAGGCAGAGCTACACAATCTATAGGCAGCGAATCTCAGCTATAGGCTGACTACAAATTCAGCTCCACTCCTAACACGTATCATAAAGGTTTAAATTTAATAAACTTTGGTTTGTAACCCCAGGAAAGCCAATGTCTCTTCAAAGAACCTAATGCGCAATGACAAGGCGAAAGAAAACAAAAACTGCATGCTTGTGAGTTATAATAAGGGGCAAATGCCTACGAGCTACGAGTAGAAAAACCTACTAAGACAAAGATGTTTGACTTAAGACCATTTGTCACAACTAGTCTTGGATTCTTCTAGAAAGTTGCAGTGAAGTAAACTGTGTTGGTATATCTGTAAGGCACTACGAAGGAACAATGAGGAACCTACTGTAAGACCATGGGGGAGATATTCGCACAGGTGCCGAGTAAGGTGGACTACACACACATGGCAGACGGCAGCACAAATGATGTGCCCGCGCACACACACGCAAACAGACAATCACATGTACATGCCTATGTTATTATAACCACTTGTGCAATCACATTTAAAGAAGAAAAAGTTCTATTGGTATCAGAAAGGTTCATTAAATCAAAACTGGTGCAGGCTGCTACATTCTACAAATGGGGCCTGGTTCCAACTCCTAGCTTCAACAGGTTGTTTTGTTTTCTTCTAAATGTGAACATAAAATGGAAAAAGTCTATAAATACATTAAAAAGTAGTTTATATTGTCTTTTGTCTATTTTTTTTATTTATTTCCAGGAGACTTCTCCAATTGCCATGTTGGAGAGACGAGCAGGGGTTGGTTCACCCCGCGCATGCCACGAATGATTTGGAAACGTCCTAAGACAGTTCAAGGCCATCATAATATTTTTTTTATCTTTGAAGAGCAGCAGGTATCCATATTTCCACCATCTCTAAGTTCTTCAAATTCAAACAGCCACAAAAGTGACCTCTGTTGAAAAAAAGTCAAGTTTCTTTTTCCTCTGACTATATGGGAAAGAAAAACAAAAAGGTTTGATTAAAGAACTTAATAGAAGAAAGACTGAAAATCCCTCGCTGTCTCCTGCGGGGGTCTTTCAGATGCAGCAACTCTTGATAAAACACAGGGAAAGGTATGGCAGAAATAAACTTCTCAAATAAATGTCTGTTTCCCAAAGTCAGAGGATTTAAAACCCCAATTAAAAGAAGAAAGAAAAGACAGAAAAAAAGAAAAACTGGCCCTTTTAAAGGTGGGAAAACACCCCCTAATCACAACAAAATAAAAGTGAATAAACACTGACTAATCCTCTTTTATAGACTTGTACCCTTCCTTAATCCTCCCAATTTGTCCTGGCATCCCAGAGTGGCAGCCGACACTGAAGCGGACCCGGCCCTGATCCGGCATGAATCAGTGGGAACCAGAGCCAGCTGCCCTCTGAGCGTCTGTCCGTCCGTCAGTCCGTCCGTCCGTCCGTCCGTCCGTCCGTCCGTCCGTCCGTCCGTCTGTCCGTCCGTCCGTCCGTCCGTCAGCCTCCACCGTCTTCCCTCTTCTTCAAGTTTCAGGTGTGGGGTTTAAGCAGGCTTGGGCCTGGGTCTCTGGGAGAAAGCAGCATTGGGAAAGGGGAGGGGGCGTGGCAGAAGGGCGCTGGGGGTTGGAGGTCGAAGTTTGGGCAGGGTGGGGGTTGGGGGGAGGGGTGGGGTGTGGGGGTCTCCAGTGTTTGGGTGCGGGCGGGCAGTGGGGGCATCTCTAGAGGTATGAGTACTGGTTGACCTTGGTGGGGCTCAGTGGGTATCCAGTGTAGACAGAGGAGACAGGCGAGGCGCTGATGTAGGTGTGGTGAGTGAACTGGGCCTGGTACTGCGCTGCGTGGAGTGTGGGTGAGGGCAGCACGCGGTGCGCCATGCTGACGGGCACCTGGTGCACCAGGCCCTGCGCGTAGCTGGCATGCTGGTGGACGGCGTGGCGTGCCGCCGCGGCCGCTGCCGCAGTGCTCTGTGATGCTACCAGGTGGGCTACGGCGCCGCTGGAGCCCAGTGCGGCCGGCGCCGTGTAGGTGTAGAGGTGCGGCTGGCCCGCCAGGTGGGGCGCTGACGTCAGGTGAGGGGGCACGCCGGTTGTGTGGGATGGGCTGTGGTGAAAGGAGTACGGAGCCTGGGCCGCCATGGTCGGGGTGATGTAGGCCTGTTGACGGCGGTGACCGCCTCCGCGCTCGGCTACCATGTGTTGCTGAGCCTGAGGAAGGATGATAGGAGAAGAGGAGATAGATAAAAAAGAAAGGAAAAGTGAGGAGAGGTTTTGCTCTCATTCACACAGATTTGCAATATCTCTCTCAAACACACACACTCACAGGCATACAAACAAACACACTCATGCAGGCATGGTCTTTACCTGACTGAGATTCAGAGGCTGCTGTTGGAAGAGGTGTGGCCCGGAGCGCTGCTGACGATAAGACCCGCACCCTGCCATTCCGGAGGTGTGGCTGTTTCCTGTCATGCACCCATCAGACGACTTGTACTTGTAGACTGAATTGTGGTGGCTCATTGTGTCTATAAATGTCATTCAGAAGGATTCAAATTAGTTTAGAATAAAACAACACACTTTTTCAAGACTTCAGGAGTACAATCCTATCTTTCCTCACCTATCCTGTCCCGCAGTTCACAGTCGTCCTCACCAGATCGCACACCTGTCTTACCTGTCCTTTCCTGTCCTCGTCTCTTTCCATCTGTCCCCAGCTATCTCGTTGGACCTCACCTGTCTCACACTCATCCTGTTCACCTCTCTCCCTCCCTTCCTCCCTCCCTCCCTCCCTCCCTCTCTCCCTCCTGTGGGTCTTACCTGTCAGCATGCGCTCACACTCGCCCAGGCCGTCGTTGCTGTTGTTCTTGAAAGGAGGGATTATGATGGTGCGGGGGTTTCCGTTGTTGTTGCCACAGCCAATGTAGTTGTCAAGGTGCCCGTTCAGCTTTGGGTCGTATCCGTTGGCGACGGCGATGTTGACCGCCCGTGACTCCATGGCGTAGGGGCTGCCGGTGCTGCAGTCAGACTCGGGCGAGTCATGCACCGTCACACAGCTGATGACGTTCTTGCGCTGCTTGGAGGAACTGGGGGAGAAAGAAGGATTTAACACATTATCAGAACGTGTCACGCACCCACATACACTGTCACTTCACACACAAGCAGTAAACACTCATACACACATTTAACACCTTCATACACAATCATGACTCGTAACACAGACACACATACAACATTACTCATCCATTATCAGATTGCTCAGCAACACATGCGTAACCCACAATTGTCTCTTTCTCTTTCTCACACACACACACAGACACACACACACACACACACACACACACACACACACACACACACACACACACACACGCACACACACGCACACACACACACGCACACACACACACGCACACACACACACACACACACACACACACACACACACACACTCACAGACACAGGTACATGTCTATGCACACAAGGCTCATAAAAAGGACTTCAAACACAGAGGTGCAAATTGACCTTTCCAGGTGCCATTTACCCAGAACTACGGGACAATATTTGAGTGTAAATACAAGCTGGCATTTACAGTGCACTCTATACAACCAGGAAGATCTGTCTGACAAGACAGAAAATGTAAAAGGGATTAGAAAAGAAAAGATACAAATGACAGGTGCTGTCCATATCAGGATTTCAAATGCTAAAAAAACAACAGGCATAACTACACTTCCCATAATGCAACTTGACGATGCACTTCTTGTACTTCTATACTTTTAAATGGGGTTATCGCAGTCGGAGTGAAGAACCACCACAACCAGGTTAGTCTATTTTCTCTGTATTCTTGACAAAAATACCCCATCTCCCAAGATCCCATTGGGCATGTGTAAGCAGGGCTGATTGGCTGCTGACCTGCTGTAGGCGTGTCGGGGTTGGTCCTCATCGTCTGTATCGCTGCTGATGGTGATGACGCTGACCGCTGGGCTCGGTGTGTCCGGGATGACGATGGTTTGGCGCGGGCCGTGGCTATGGTGCTGGAGGTGGTCACGCGTGGTGCTGGAGGCCTGCTCTCCCACCTCTCTTCCTCCCGTCCCCCACACCCCCCCTCCGTAGCTCTGGGCAGAGACACAAGCTGAGGACGAGGAGGTGGAGGAGGAATGGCCATTGGTTACCACGGTACCACGAGGGGGGGTGTTCTCCTTGACCCGCTTGGAGCGCTGTGGAGACAGGACCGCCTGGGAGGAGGACGAGACTTCATATGCCGAGACGTTCCTGATGGAGAGAGTGAGAGAGAGAAAGAAAGACAGAGAGACAAGAGACATGGTTAGACATGTAAAACGAGAGAAAAAAGAAAAGAAAACAGAGAGAAAGAGGAGGGGAGCACAGACTCAATAAAACATACAACACTACAATAGAGACCATGACACCTGTGGTGAGTCACCACCCATCTCAACTCACATCCATTCAACATCTACAGTATTGCACTGAAGACACTCACACTTCCACACACACACACACACACACACACAGTTCTGCCAACACACTACAAGGGAGCAGGTATCTCATACCAGACAATTATATAATTTTCTCACACCTCCTGGGGTCCCAAAGGAAATGACTGAATAACTAGACCCGGCAGTTTCTTCAGCATTCAATAACTGCGAGGATACTTCAAATGCCCTAGATAACAAATAATTACATGACATGCTAGGGTCAAATGAAACCAATTGCTTTTTTGACCCATGGATGACTTCATGATCTAGAATTCCTCTGTGACCCCTTACCTGCTCAACATCTGGTGCTGCTTGTTCTTCTTGGAGTTGGAGTTGTTGGATGAAGGCTGTCGCATCACATGAGCCACACCCACATTCAAGGTTTGCTGGGAAGGCAGGGTCACGTGACCGGCCAGGAGAGTCGGCTGCTGCATGATGGGATTGTAATGGCCGCCATGAGGATGGGAGTTTCTGTGAAGAGAAAGCAGTGAAATTTTAAGAGTGATTCTTGGTCGGTGTCCATTCTTGACAAATAAATCTGTAATTCATGTAGATATAGATTCCAAAGTGCATTCGCCGAACCCTTCGTAATTTGAAAAATAAAATATGATTTCTTCAAAACGTAGGTATGTATAAAAACGCCCCGACATTGCTAGTGTGAACCGGGCTATACTGTGTGTGTCTTGACCCCTGCCGAACCCCTAAAAGGGACTCAACGAACCCCTGGGGTTCGATCGAACCCAGGTTAAGAACCACTGACCTAATCTATTCTAAAAACCCAACAACATAGCTAACCATTAGAACAATGTCTTAACATACACATATTATGGGCTATTGCATAACAACATTGTCAAAAGCTATCAAAGGGTTTTCATTCATTCATTCAGTTCTGATGGTTCTGTCTGGTTTAGACTACAGTGAACCACTGGAAACATAAGCTTTTGCAAGTTTTCGTGTGAAGGCAGACTGCAGTTGCTAAACTTTGCCAGTAGGGATCAGCGCTCTCTAGGGCAGCGCTAAAACCCAGAGAGCGGAGCGGAGGGGAGAGGAGAGGAACAGACAGGAGACAGCTGAGAGCGATCGCTCTGCAGGGAGCGCGACAGGCTCCCATCCGTTTCTCGACCCCACAAAATGGAGCTGAACTGAAGTCAGCTTACTGAGGACACGACCCTGACTGCCCAACTAAAGCAGCCGACTGAGGTCATAGTCTCTGCTGCTCAAGGCCAGGGAATAAAAACAGCCAGCAGTCTCCATTTATTTCACTTGTTTTTTTTCTCCCCTGATTCCTTCCATCATTTTATACATGGGTGGTTACTTTCATTTCCTTGAGCAGACAGCCTTACACTGATCCACTTGTACTTGTGTCTAAATGTTTACTTCCCAGTAGTTTTGTATGTCTACCTTGAAAGATTGCATTTGGCTGTTGAAGAAAAGGAAAAAGAAACTGCTACATGCTGAAATCAGCTCAGAGATAGGGCAAGACATACAGACCCCTACCCGCACTGATGTTTGCAGAGAGCTGTTCTTCCAAACAGGAAGAAAAACATCTAAAAGCAGCATATATGTATTCCAATGAGGAATGAGTCGTGCATATGGCTTCCTGAAATAATGCAAGAGTGTGCTTGAAATATGTACTTTATGGTCAGTATGAGTGAATGCATTCTATAAATACAAAGCTCATAAAATGTATTCCCTGCACAGACCATGAGTTGTGCCATTTAAAAGATATCACTGGCAGTTCCTCCTTTATGTTTCTATATCTGTGAGGTCTCAAAGATAGAGTCTACTGTAATATAATAGCAATGACTCTCCAATACAATAGACTGTCAGTGGCATACATTCAAAAAAGTACTTCCTCTCAATGCAGACATTTATGGCTGTATTCGCTATTCTTTGCAACCGTGTACTACCGTGTGTGTCATTCTCCAGTGTGTGTGTGTGTCTGCACATTGGTGTGTTTACTTCTCCGGTATGTATGTTGTGTTGTGTGTTACCATGTGGTAGTGTGCGGTTATTCCAGTATGTAAGTTGTGTTATGTGGTAGAGTGTGGTTATTTCATGCGTATGTTAGTTGTGTTATAGCTCTATATAGTGGTGAATGGTTGTATGGTGAGATGTGCTGTGTGTTTCCATGGTGATGTGATATACCATGTATATGCTAGGCAACTCATCGGAGACCTCAGCATCAATGCATTTAACATGAGCTAAAGCCAGATGGCTTTGTGTGTGTGGCTACTATAGTACACACAAACAGACACACACACACACATAAATATTTTGTGTATCATCTAACTTATTCACATAACTTACACTGATACTCACCGGGTTGGCTGAGCCTAAGATGGTTTTCTTATAAACATGCAGTATTTCTGTGGAAAAGCCTTGTCTTAAGTTGATGCTGGTGAATGACTTACGCTGAGTCCCCGGACAGAGTTCACATTCTGTCAGCGTTAGTGTCAGCAAAGACACATACTGTATATGGCTGACTGTCTGCACCATCCTCATTAACTATAGGAATCACAGGC
>NC_137926.1:18289818-18292318 GCF_963457725.1 Sprattus sprattus
GCTCAGTGGAGAATATATAAAAGTGCTTTACGTTTATATCTATCTACTGATGCATCTGCCTCACAAGGCACTATAGTACCTCTACATGGAGCTGCTAGGGCTTCTGTGTCTTGTTCCAAGGATTTTAGCACACATCTTCACTCGACCTGCCCTTTCTCTCATGGACTGAGAACAAAATAACAAAACAATACTGACATTGCAGTGCAGAGCACAAAGCATCTAGTTATTGTAAACAATGAGGCCATCTTGGTTAGCATGGCTGTCAGTACCAATCATTAAATTATTACGATCGATTTTTACAGCTGTTTTGATATAGTTTTATCAAGCAGATGTATTCAAAGTTCAAGAGTACTTTACAAAGTGTTTCTGAAATAGTATTTTTGTAAGGAGAAATGTACATGCTCTTGGAGTCCTCAGGTCAGCTTAGAACCCAACACCCAGTTAAAAAAACATGAAGTGAAAGAGCGTTGTTATGCTGTGTGAAGATTGGATACAGACTCCATAGCAGAGCTCCGTTACCACAGGACCGCTCACCCATCACAAACACACCTGCACTCTTGGAAAAGAGCGAGAGTGAAAGGGAAAGAAAATGATTTCAGAGAAAGAGAATAGTATAGTGACACAGAGAATGAAGGAGAGCAGAACCAGGGAAACGTTTGGGAAAAGAGAAGGTGAAAGAGAAAGAGAATATTGACAATGAGAGTTAAATCGAGGAAATGTATTTGGGCCATTAGCATGCAAGATAAAAAACAAAGATGTGACAAATAATCTAAAACATTTGGAAGTGGACAATGTGTGACGTCCAATTACTTTATATTACTGAACTATACTTATTAATTTCTTCATTTTTATTCAATTGATTTAGCATAATTTATATTTCATTTATTTATCTGAACACAATCATATTTGCTGTGGAAGAATCCCTGTCATTTGAGCAAAGCATTTGAATGAGCGAAATTGTGAGTCCGAAACAGACATGGGGAGCAAGAGGGGAGAGGAGAATATGAGGGAGCGAGAGAGAGAGAGAAAGAGAAAGAGAAAGAGAAAGAGAGAGAGAGAGAGGAGGGACATGGAAAGGCTTGGGAAGAGAAACCTCAGTGTATGCTTCAATAAGCAGTAACTATTGGCAACCTCATTCATTAGGGTGCTTGTCCAGGCTGGCATGGGTAAGGAGGAAAATACACTGGGACCGACACACACACACACACACACACACACACACACACACACACACACACACACACACACACACACACACACACACACACACACACACACACACACACACACACACACACACACACACACACACACACACACACACACACACACACACACACACACACACACACACACACACACACACACACACACACACACACACACACACACACACACACACACACACACACACACACAGTGATCCTACTGCATATTCCAGCAGGACCACAGCTCCTGTTGGAAGACAGCATGTTCCTAACTACTCTAATCTGCATCAGCACTGAGGCTGAGAGTCTCACGGTGGAGAGGGGGATTGAGAAAGAGACGGGGGGGGGGGGGGTTTGGGGTTGGTCATTTATTCATATGTATTACTCGTCTCTCTATTATTGTCACATTGCCCGTCATGGCAACAAAGCTGTTTGCATTCTAGTTTGAGTTTGATTGAAATGGTGAAGGGTGGCTAGGGTAAAATGGCATAGAAACATCATACTGTGGTACTACTAGTCTCTTAAGGGGAGATGAGCCATGATGCTAATGCCTTGTGGGAGCAGAAATTAGACACAATTAGTGAAAGACATACATAGAGAGAGAGAGAGAGAGAGAGAGAGAGAGAGAGAGAGAGAGAGAGAGAGAGAAAACCAACATGGCTGAAAATGCACTCACAAGTTCTAGCATTTTGCTTAGTGTTGATGAACAAAAACATTCATAGCATCACACGCAATCATACACACACACACACACACACACACACACACACACACACACACACACACACACACACACACACACACACACACACACACACACACACACAAACACACACACATATGTCCTCCACTGGGTATGTGACGTGAGTGCTTCTCTGGCAGTATTGATTGACGGGGAGATTTTCCATGCTGGCCTCAGCCGGATATGACTCACGGAGAGATGTCCCAGCAGGCCTTGAGGTGGGGGTTGAGGGGCATGGAGGGGTGCGAGTTACCATGGTGACAGCTGAACGAGGCGAGTCGCCCTCCCTTGAGCATCTGCTCCCCTCATTCCTCACGGCCGTCACCTCTCTAAAACCGCAGCACTCCAGCCAGCGCGCCCGGCAGAACACTCTGGAAGTTTCACTTTGTGAGTTCGATGTTGCCCGTGGGACACAAACAACACAGCACTGAAACGTCATGGCTGAAATGGAATGGGGGCAGAAGGACACGGACCAAGACAGGACAGTAATCCTTTTATCTGACCCAGGTCTAAGCCTGCCAGATTTACCTGTTACATCATTGGCTGCTAC
>NC_137926.1:18300361-18310361 GCF_963457725.1 Sprattus sprattus
TTGAGGGGGGTGGGGGGGGGGGGTGGAAGTGGAATGTTCCGGAAGCTCATGCTATAATCTGGGGGATGCTGATGAGAACACGCACTGGGAGGAAATGAAACTTCACTTAGCTGACACGACTAATCCCGCCTGTATCCATAGCGACTGAGGAGGAGGTTAAGAATTGTTGGTCTACCCCACCTCGTTCTCCAATGCAACTCATGGCACTGTCATCAAGATGAGTTTAAAGATGGGCCATGCAATCACAGAATTGTGTTTATGAATGTCAGTGTGCGTGTGTGTGTGTGTGTGTGTGTGTGTGTGTGTGTGTGTGTGTGTGTGAAATAGATAGATAGATAGATAGATAGATAGATGGATACTGTGTGTGTGTAATGGTGTGTGTGTGTGTGTGTGTGTGTGTGTGTGGGTGTATGACAATTTCTGATATTTCGTTTCCATTCTATTCACGCAGTATTGGGTCAGGGCACTCTCTGGATTCCCAATGTCACTGTGATTTTGTACATTTGCATTTCTTCTGTGGTAAGTCTTCAGTGAATGAGTGAATGCATTCCCCAGGGTCAGTGTGGTATTGTTCCAACTGGTGCTGAGGGCTCTCTGCATAGGCAGGATGCGCTCAGGTCTTTATGAACGTGATGAATAATGCAAGACTTCATGCATTCACAGAGACCATATTTGAACGGGCCTTAGACCTTTATGCTGTGTGTGTCACCGGGCTTTGGGAGATTCATAAAGGGGCTTTAACTCACACACTCACACACACACACACACACACACACACACACACACACACACACACACACACACACACACACACACAGACACACACAAACATATGGGCACACACACACTCTCTCACTCTCACGCACAATCCCCACTCTCAAACTCAGCTGGCAAGGAGACCCAGTCCTGGTGTAAATTAGGCAACCTCATACGCACATTAGCTTTAACCTCACGCACACACATTAGCAAATTTCTCCAATTGAGGACACAAAACACATGCTCTTACCACTGTGAACTTCCATGCAAAGCCTTATGGGCACCTAAAAACCACACACACACCATGATGGAGAGGGGGAGGGAAAGAGGTGAAGAGATGAAAGTATAGACCCATGCAAAGAGGACACACAAACACACACATAATGACACACACACCACACACACACACACACACACCTGTGAGAAAGAGTCTATTTGTATACATGAAAGCATCGGAGGAAACAACAAAGAGGAGGCTACTATTGTCAGGTTTCTGTGTTACAAATCCACAGGAAGCACACTATGTTCTATTCTGAGTCTTCACTGCCCTCTCAGTAGTTATATAAATGCCCTATTCTAACTGAAGGCACAGCATATTGCCAAAGGATGACTTCTGTCATCGTCTATCTGGTAAATGGCTGTACTGTTCAGAGTGCTTGTCTGCTCAGTGGAGAATATATCAAAGTGCTTTACGTTTATATCTATCTACTGATGCATCTGCCTCACAAGGCACTATAGTACCTCTACATGGAGCTGCTAGGGCTTCTGTGTCTTGTTCAAGGATTTTAGCACACATCTTCACTCGACCTGCCCTTTCTCTCATGGACTGAGAACAAAATAACAAAACAATACTGACATTGCAGTGCAGAGCACAAAGCATCTAGTTATTGTAAACAATGAGGCCATCTTGGTTAGCATGGCTGTCAGTACCAATCATTAAATTATTACGATCGATTTTTTCAGCTGTTTTGATATAGTTTTATCAAGCAGATGTATTCAAAGTTCAAGAGTACTTTACAAAGTGTTTCTGAAATAGTATTTTTGTAAGGAGAAATGTACATGCTCTTGGAGTCCTCAGGTCAGCTTAGAACCCAACACCCAGTTAAAAAAACATGAAGTGAAAGAGCGTTGTTATGCTGTGTGAAGATTGGATACAGACTCCATAGCAGAGCTCCGTTACCACAGGACCGCTCACCCATCACAAACACACCTGCACTCTTGGAAAAGAGCGAGAGTGAAAGGGAAAGAAAATGATTTCAGAGAAAGAGAATAGTATAGTGACACAGAGAATGAAGGAGAGCAGAACCAGGGAAACGTTTGGGAAAAGAGAAGGTGAAAGAGAAAGAGAATATTGACAATGAGAGTTAAATCGAGGAAATGTATTTGGGCCATTAGCATGCAAGATAAAAAACAAAGATGTGACAAATAATCTAAAACATTTGGAAGTGGACAATGTGTGACGTCCAATTACTTTATATTACTGAACTATACTTATTAATTTCTTCATTTTTATTCAATTGATTTAGCATAATTTATATTTCATTTATTTATCTGAACACAATCATATTTGCTGTGGAAGAATCCCTGTTATTTGAGCAAAGCATTTGAATGAGCGAAATTGTGAGTCCGAAACAGACATGGGGAGCAAGAGGGGAGAGGAGAATATGAGGGAGCGAGAGAGAGAGAGAAAGAGAAAGAGAAAGAGAAAGAGAAAGAGAAAGAGAGAGAGAGAGAGAGGAGGGACATGGAAAGGCTTGGGAAGAGAAACCTCAGTGTATGCTTCAATAAGCAGTAACTATTGGCAACCTCATTCATTAGGGTGCTTGTCCAGGCTGGCATGGGTAAGGAGGAAAATACACTGGGACCGACACACACACACACACACACACACACACACACACACACACACACACACACACACACACACACACACACACACACACACACACACACACACACACCACACACACACAGTGATCCTACTGCATATTCCAGCAGGACCACAGCTCCTGTTGGAAGACAGCATGTTCCTAACTACTCTAATCTGCATCAGCACTGAGGCTGAGAGTCTCACGGTGGAGAGGGGGATTGAGAAAGAGACGGGGGGGGGGGGGGGTTGGGGTTGGTCATTTATTCATATGTATTACTCGTCTGTCTATTATTGTCACATTGCCCGTCATGGCAACAAAGCTGTTTGCATTCTAGTTTGAGTTTGATTGAAATGGTGAAGGGTGGCTAGGGTAAAATGGCATAGAAACATCATACTGTGGTACTACTAGTCTCTAAGGGGAGATGAGCCATGATGCTAATGCCTTGTGGGAGAAGAAATTAGACACAATTAGTGAAAGACATACATAGGAGAGAGAGAGAGAGAGAGAGAGAGAGAGAGAGAGAGAGAGAAAACCAACATGGCTGAAAATGCACTCACAAGTTCTAGCATTTTGCTTAGTGTTGATGAACAAAAACATTCATAGCATCACACGCAATCATACACACACACACACACACACACACACACACACACACACACACACACACACACACACACACACACACACACACATATGTCCTCCACTGGGTATGTGACGTGAGTGCTTCTCTGGCAGTATTGATTGACGGGGAGATTTTCCATGCTGGCCTCAGCCGGATATGACTCACAGAGAGATGTCCCAGCAGGCCTTGAGGTGGGGGTTGAGGGGCATGGAGGGGTGCGAGTTACCATGGTGACAGCTGAACGAGGCGAGTCGCCCTCCCTTGAGCATCTGCTCCCCTCATTCCTCACGGCCGTCACCTCTCTAAAACCGCAGCACTCCAGCCAGCGCGCCCGGCAGAACACTCTGGAAGTTTCACTTTGTGAGTTCGATGTTGCCCGTGGGACACAAACAACACAGCACTGAAACAGGACAAAACGTCATGGCTGAAATGGAATGGGGGCAGAAGGACACGGACCAAGACAGGACAGTAATCCTTTTATCTGACCCAGGTCTAAGCCTGCCAGATTTACCTGTTACATCATTGGCTGCTACTCAACGGCAGAAACGGTCCCAGCCGCTGACGTAACCCGTTTAAACAGAGCGCCTGGAACAGCGAGAACTCTTAACCCCCTTCCACACTACCACCCCTCCCTCCCTCCCTCCAAGCCAAAGGAATGGCTCTGAGCAAACAGATATTTATGGCGTGAAGGTGCCGGGCTGAAGCGAAGGGAGGCCGGGGAAAGGAGTGCAGGAGACAGAGCTCTCTCTCTCTCTCTCTCTTTCTTTCTCTCGCTCTCTCTGTCTTTCTACCTCTCACTCTCTCTCTCCCCAGGACAGCATCTAACTCTCTCTCTCTTTCTCTTGCTCTCTCTGTTTTTATACCTCTCTCTCTCTGTCTCCCAAGGACAGCACCTAACTCCCTCTCTCTTTCTCTCGCTCTCTCTGTTTTTATACCTCTCTTCCTTGTCTCCCCAGGACAGCATCTAACTCTCTCTCTCTCTTTCTCTCTCTCTCTCTGTCTTTATACCTCTCTCTCTCTGTCTCCCAGGACAGCACCTAACTCTCTCTCTCTTTCTCTCGCTCTCTCTGTCTTTATACCTCTCTCTCTCTGTCTCCCCAGGACAGCATCTAACTCTCTCTCTCTTTCTCTCTCTCTCTCTGTCTTTATACCTCTCTCTCTCTGTCACCCCAGGACAGCACCTAACTCTCTCTCTCTTTCTCTCGCTCTCTCTGTCTTTATACCTCTCTCTCTCTGTCTCCCCAGGACAGCATCTAACTCTCTCTCTCTTTCTCTCTCTCTCTCTGTCTTTATACCTCTCTCTCTCTGTCTCCCAAGGACAGCACCTAACTCTCTCTCTCTTTCTCTCGCTCTCTCTGTCTTTATACCTCTCTCTCTCTGTCTCCCCAGGACAGCATCTAACTCTCTCTCTCTTTCTCTCTCTCTCTCTGTCTTTATACCTCTCTCTCTCTGTCACCCCAGGACAGCACCTAACTCTCTCTCTCTTTCTCTCTCTCTCTCTGTCTTTATACCTCTCTCTCTCTGTCTCCCCAGGACAGCACCTAACTCTCTCTCCGGCCACAGCAGCCCCAGACCTTGGCTAGATGAGTCAGTGCCTTCATGGGTCTCCGTGGTAACCAACATGAGGCCTTAAACAGCTAATACAGCACCCATTACCCCTTAGCCCATAATACAGACAGCTGCATGAACCAAACCCTTTTTCCCTTGGCACTCAAAGCCATCTGACTCGGGTCTGGGCCTGACCCACTTCCCAGTCAGCGGCCATGTTGGAGTACGGCAGTGCGCTTACGTCTCCCTTCACTGCAGATTGGAGGCATTCGCGTCGATGGGTTCTCCAGTGGAAAAATCCATACATCAGGCTGAGAGCCCGAGGGCCTGCCAAGTCACTGAGTGTGTCAGCGCGCCCTGTAACGCAAACAGCCGTGTGCCATATATCACATTCCAGCCCCGGCGGATGAGCCGTGCAAACAGAGACGCCCCTGGCCGTGGTAACGAATGTTTCAGTAAATCTCCAACATGCAATGTTTTATGTGTGTGTATTTGTATGTGTATCTGTGCATGTGTGTGAGTGTGTATGTGTGTGTGCAGTTGTTACCAAAAAGCATGGGGGGGGGGGGGGGGGGGGGGGCAGCTCATCTTCATGTGTGGAATGTACTATATACATCTCAGTCAATCTTTCCCTCTGTTTTCCAGATGATAGGACGAGGAATGGCCCAGTTGTTAAGCAGCAACACACACACAAACACACACACACACACACACAGACGGTGGCTCTAAAGCTGGGGCTTTAGTTACATATTATACAAACAGGGACACTGGGTGCATCCTGTTCCGTGCTGTTCTGTGCTGTTCTGTGCTGTTCCGTGCTGTGGATTCAGAATGATTGTCCTGAGAACCAGTCTCCAGCCAGAACAAATATGCTGCCAACGAGGCCTTTTTATAATCCTCCCTTTAACGGCACATGGTGGTGGAAACATTTGCTCACCAGATTATTTAGAGAAAGACGATTTGTGACACTCTGTGACCGTTATCAACCGCTGCATGACATCCAATTGCTTCCTCCTGGCGGTGATCACATCTAGGCATGATGGACAGTAGTGTGAGTGTGAGTGTACCCAAGTGAGGTGGGTTTTTTATCTGCCTGAATCTCCTGAAACATTCATATAGTACCAATGCTAGCAACACACACACACACACACACACACACACACACAGACACATACAGACCAAATCCATATCTACCTTTCATGACATCCTTCCCTCCCTCTCTCCCTCCCTCTCTCCCTCCCTCTCTCTCTCCCTGTCTCTTTCGCTCACACAAATTCACACATTTTCAGTCCTGTTAGCTGGGGGAGAGGAGAAAGGGGCTGATGGGTAAATCTATGTGGCGTGTGAGCTCTACTGCCAAGAGGAAATGATGGGATGATCCCCAACATCGCCTCTCTCACGCAAGGCAATCCCTTCTGTTGTGTGTGTGTGTGTGTGTGTGTGTGTGTGTGTGTGTGTGTGTGTGTGTGTGTGTGTGTGTGTATGTGTGTGTGTGTGGGTTTCTGTGTGTGTGTGTGTATTTTTTTGGTTTACAGTGGAATAGTGTGGTGGAATACAGTAGAATACAGTGTAAGTATGAAAGCATGCAAATATGTGTGTGTGTGTGTGTTTGTGTGTGTGTGTGTGTGTGTGTTTGTGCATGCGCGTGCAACCTCCTGTGCATGAATGTCTTATGTGACACACAAGCATATCTTATTTTAGGAGTGCTTGGAGGCAATCGTGTGAGGTTGCATACAGCTTTTCCTCTCTGTACTCACTTTGTCTTTGGATATTTACACGGCCGTTATGCCCCCGAAGAAACAAATCAAAGGCCATCAGGACAGGATTTCATCTTTCACCCTACAGCAAGGGAAAGAACTGCAAAGAAAAGGCAAGGTATGAAGATGTATTTATTATACCATCAACGATCTGATAACTTCCACCTTCCATTGCAGTTCCTGAAACGGGCCACTGCATCTGCAGACGGTCCCCTCATGCTAGGCTCGCCTAACGGGCCGTGCCTGTTTACAACCAGCTCTCATGTCCACTCAAGTGCATCTGGTTTGAACTGCCTTTTGTGTGGTCCTGTCCCTCATGTGGCATGCACAAATACACACACACACACGCGCACACACACACACACACACACACACACACACACACACACACACACACACACACACACACACACACACACACACATTCAGCGACTCACACACACAAATAAGCACCATACACACATGCTCACAAACACACACGCACGCGCATGCACGCACATGTACATGCATGCACAAGCATACACACACACACACACACACACACACACACACACACACACACATACACACACATGCACACCTATAAGATGTGTAGCAACATTACTGGGCAAGGAGAGTGTTGTGCTGCTTTCTTAAAAAAAACACAACTAAATCTGATCACTGTGGGAACGCGTTTACACCACCCCTGCCTTTCGTGTGTGTGGCCCGTCAACCTCGAGCAAAGCCTCCTGTTATGGAGACCGCAACAGAGAAATAGTAAATAAATGGTCAAAACAAACAAACAAAGTGAAGAGATTCAGCCACAGAATGAAGAGAAAGCGCCTATGCAGTGCATCAGCTGGTTCCAATGCTGGGCTCTCTGGTGTATATTACAGGCGAGGATTACTGGAGAACTTCAGCTGACCCCAGAGCTCCCAGCCTTTAGGGCAGAGGCAGCCTTCACAGAGAGGATGGGGATGGGGGTTAGGGGGGTTAGTCAGGGACTAAACACAGCCAGCCTGCTGGTTAAAATACCTCTTTTTTTATAATACAAGTTTTTCTTTGGGCCTGGAGTTTTTTAAGAACTCCCGCACACACACACACTCACACATACCAAAAAAAAAGAAAAGAAAAGAAAAAGCTTTTCCCAGAAAGCTTTCCAGGGCAAACCTATATTTCCTTTTTTTCACCCAATCCCTCCCTCCCTCCTCCTTCCTCAGAATGAGAGAGGGGGAAAGAGAGAGAGAGAGAGAGTAGAGAGAGAGAGAGAGAGAGAGAGAGAGAGAGAGAGAGAGAGAGAGATAAAGGGAGAGAGAGAGAGAGAGAAAGAGAGAGAGAGAGAATTCAGCAGCAAAGTGCTCCCAGGTGCTGTCAGTCAGCACCAGAACAGAACACACCGATCAGGTCCTCTTTCATCTTCAAAGCGGCACACACACACACACACACACACACACACACACACACACACACACACACACAGGCAATATGCACAACACGCCTGTTATATCACACTAACCACTAGAAACAGCTGGCTTCCTGCAAACTCTTTCAATTGGCCTGCTTATTCTCACAGAAGGGGCAAGGGTGAGAGGAGAGAGAGAGAGCGAGAGAGAGAGTTAAAGAGAGAGGTGATGATGAAAGAGAAATTAACAGAAACCTCATACACACACAACAAGGAAATGAGAGCTTGCAAAGAAAGAGTCCAAGCTGCTTCCAGTTAACCCTACAAATCTACCGACAACAAAGCAGCTCTGGCCCCCACACAGGCATACACACACCCACACACAAATACACACACACTTACCAAGCACATACAAAAACGCACACAAATACGAGAAGTCTCTGCGCTGTAAATGTGATTTGCAGCTACAGGTAGCCTACAGGCTGTTTGTGGCCGTCTGGCCAACTTGTTTAACCTAAGAGGCCAGCGCATTATGTGCTTGGATGCTATAAAACCAGCACAGACTAGACATTATTGATTGATATAGGGGCTGATTTGGCCAAGCTCGGGCCGGAATGAGATTGGTGGTCAAGGTTATCTCTCAGCATAACCCCAGGTGTTGCTGTTAATGTTTAAACTGGTATGTGCTATCTCTTTACAAGGAATCCCCAAAATAAATCCAATCAGACCCACAAACAAGATATGCTGTTCTAACCTAAGATAAGCTAACCATATAATCAGATATTAAACCATGTCTTCAGGAAGAAAAAAACTGTGTGTTGCTTGGCATTACACTCGCAACACACAATACCATCAGAAAACACTATACTCATTGGAGCATATCATTATCCATACGCATCAGAAACATACGTAATCAAACACGTTAACAACATATTCCGTACACACAACCTTTCCAACTGTGACCACTTAGCATCACTTTAGAAACATCACCACAACATTGCAAAATCACGTCGCTTATCATTCTACTTTGCCTACCAGGCACAGAACCATCAGTCAACAGAGCACTACATTCAGTACGGTTAAGCTTAGCATTATCCAAGAAACATCTGAGCTCCCTTAGCTTAAGCATAAGCATTAACTCTTGAGTCGCTAGCGCTTACCTGTAGTAGCGTGACTGCAGGTAAGTTGAGCACACGGCCTTGGAGACGTGGCTGGCCGAGCCGAAGTCGATGACCTTGACGCGGTAGGGCTGGCGCGCCGGGTCCACCAGCATGATGTTCTCGGGCTTGAGGTCGGCGTGGATGAGGCCCAGGCTCTTGAGCTTCATGAGGGCGGTGGCCACCTGCTGCAGCACGGGCCGGATGTGGCGCAGCGGCAGCGGGCTGAACTTGTTCTGCTTGAGGAAGTCGTACAGGTTCTGCTCCAGCATCTCGAACACCAGGCACGTGTGGCTCTTGTGCTGGAAGCACTCGTAGGCGCGCACGAAGTTGTAGTCGTCGGCGCTCTCCGTGCTGAGCCGTGCCAGGATGCTCACCTCGATCTGGCCCTGCCGCGCGTACGACGGGTGGTTCTTGAGGATCTTGATGGCCACTATCTCGCTGGTGCCTCGCTTCCAGGCCTTGACCACCTGGCCGAAGGTGCCGCGGCCCAGGAACTCCAGCACCTCGTAAGTGTTGGTCATGGAGAGGAGCACCTCGTGCTGCACCAGCTGGTAGTCGCCCTCGCTGTTGCCGCTGCTGTTCTTCGACGTCGCCGTGGACGCGGCCGTCGCCGTGGCAGCCGCGGGGGGCCCAGTCACGCCAGCTGTGGTGGTTGTCGTGGAAACGGGCAGGGCTGCCCCTTGCCCTGATGCCACTCCAATACCTCCTCCTCCTCCTCCCCCTGCTCCTTTGCTGCTGGTCGAGGTGTTGTGGGTCATGGTGTGCTCCTCCATTGTCTGGGTGGGATTGGGGTTGTGGTTGTGATTGTGGTTGTGATTGTGGTTGTGCTGCTGTTGCTGCTGCTGCTGTTGTTGCTGATGGTGTTGATGATGAAGATGCTGCTCCAGCTCCTCGCTCTTGCGCTT
>NC_137926.1:18317861-18355361 GCF_963457725.1 Sprattus sprattus
CTCTTCAGAAAAGATGCTGCTTTCAAATCCTGTCCCATCTCTCTCTTTCTATTTCTGAGCATGAGGCAACCACAAGTGCTAACAGGTTTAGGTGACACACTCGAGTATGGTGTGTGTGTGTGTGTGTGTGTGTGTGTGTGTGTGTGTGTGTGTGTGCGTGCGTGCGTGCGTGCGTGCGTGCGTGCGTGCGTGCGTGCGTGCGTGCGTGCGTGCGTGCGTGCGTGCGTGCGTGCGTGTGTTTGTGTGTGTGTGTGTGTGTGTGTGTGTGTCTGTGTGTGTGTGCGTGTGTGTGTGTGTGTGTGAGAGAGAGTGCTTGCATGTAGGAGCATGGATCTTGCAGCATGGTGGCTCATCAAAAGGAAAGCTCAGAGTGTTAACCACACACACACTCACACACACACTCACACACACACACACACACACACACACACACAGATACTCATATGCAAGACAGAGAAGGAGATGAGAGAAGAATGTTTAAAGAGATATGACTGAGAAGCAAGGGTCTGACACTTTTCTTCTTTGACACTGACGATTGATTTCATGTGCATTTGAGCTATTCATCTAGAAAGAGCACGACCTATGGCATTAAACATACATCCAAATATTAGGGAATAAAGAGCTCAGCTGAATTCACAATCATTTTGAAGATGGAGATTTGGTCCAGTGGTCATTAAGTCAATAAATGATAATATCTTTAAAAAGGAAATCATAGCTCACCTCCACTGAAGGACCATGGGATTCCCGCTTGGATTATCCCCACACAACTTGCCTTGATTCAGGGCTTTACCCATCATTTGCAAAACAAATGAATACAGTCTAAAGAAATAGTAAACTGACCTCTGCTTTATAACATTTCAACTTAGCACAGGCTAGACACAGCAAATGCACATTCATCGATGCAACATCTAGCCTGTTTGCCATGACAGCAGCAAAAACACATATTGACACTGTCAGAATCAGGTCTATGAGAGTTTCACTCGGCCCTGATGCACACAACCCCAGACAATTTCACCGGATCGTTACCAGATTGGTACACTTACGCCAAAAGTCATGAGGGAAGAGAGAGAGAGAGAGTCTGGCACTAAGAACAGATGTAGCCCTGATAAGGCCCTGACCCCAAACTGGTATCTACTGTTACCCATTATTACTCTGGGACTCGGGGGGTCCTTCCATGGTGCTGTGTTTCCAGGAGCTGTCAGGAACGCTTGCGTGGGTCCCAGCGAGCACTCTGAGGTAAGACAGAGGCGAGATATTTGCCTTGCGTAAACATCATTACGTGCTTCTAAAGAAAACAGCGCACTTCCTTAAGCAAACAGCCCCCCCCCCAGTGCTCTGAGACCCTGAGTCGCCCGCCCCACTGGGGCTTTATGGCTTGGGTATGATGACGGTTGTGCTCTTAGTGCAGCCAATCACTGATGCCGTTTTCTGTAACACACACGCAAATAGATGGAAACAGACCCAGGTGACACACACGCAGACACACACTATACAGGTGACTGGGAATTCTCTTTTAATTCTGATGCTCCTTCCCATTCCACATAAATAATGTCCTCCTTCTCTCTCATACTTCTATCTCTCCTTTCCCTCTGCTCTGTCTCTGAGAAAGTGAGATCGTTATGAAGAAGCCACAATACAGCTTTTTGCACAAACAAGCACACACACACACGCACATACACACCAACAAACAAATATCCCCTTCATCTCTAAACCCCTCTCACACACACAGGCTATAAAACATGACCCTTAAACCATGTGTGTCTCTGTGATGGTGAAGAATCGCACATGGAGACCATGAAGTGTCTACCAGTGTTACTTGTTATTTATTATGGGGTACAACTCCACATGAAAAGCTCTGTCTAGTTTAGATATGATCCATGTAATTATGGCATTTAACTGCATCTTTTTCTTCACAGCCTTACAGAATCTCCTATTTAGAGTTTGGTCACAATGCTTCCCAATTGTCTGGCATCTTCCAGTAGTTTTGAATAACACTTTTAAACAAACAGTTGTACATTACACATTTTCAACACACAGAGTGAATTGAAGAGTTGCGTTAAGCGAACCTCAATTAAGATAGCCATAAACTGAAGTTATGGTACGGTATGTAGGGCCAATAGTTTTCCGCGTCAAAAAAAAGCAAATTCCGTGTCACGTTTTTGGTAATTCCGTGATTCCGCTTCAAAAAAATAAAAACAGCCGTATAATGCCTTTCTGCACGTTAACTGTATGAAAAACTCTGTTGATAGTGATGTTGCCTAGCAACGCTGTTTGCGTGCGTGCAGCAACCACAGTTAAGATACTGTCGAGTTCAGTTTGTCGCTAAGTAGTTGACCACACTGTGCCTTATACATTTCCAATGCTTAAATCATCATTGTTCGACCTGTATGTGAGGCATTATGTGCATACTTAATGAAAGTAAGGGTTTTCATGAAGTTGCTTCTGTAATAGATTGTGTATTAAATACCAAATTTTGGGCTACCTGCTCGTGCTATTAGTAGTGATTAGCATGATGCTAAGCGGAGATTTAGCTATGTTCTGTTCTTATGTTGATACGCTGTAATAAAGATGGGTTCAATCCTGTTAAGATTTCGACTGGATGAGATATGAATGACATCCATGTTGCCTAGTGTAGTCCCCATAAATTAGACTGCTTGGTAACTCAGTGAATAATACGTGCCCTTCTTAGATTGTTGTTTGCCAGCCATCAACACAACAGAAGACTTAACATTTTTAGTTTTTAATGCGATTGGGAAGATGAGCAAATGAACGTGACTACCCTTGAAAAGGGGGGCGTGACCGGAGCAGAGTTCAGCGCAGACGTGACATTTTCTGACCGCTTTTGTTCTTTAATTAATGTTTGTTCATTGTTGTGATCGTTGTTGTGTTTATTTGAAAGACATTCAGTCTTACAGGGTAAAATACAGGGGGTTTTGGGCGATTTTGATGCACAAAATTATGTTTCCGTTTAAAAAGTTGCAATTCCGTTTTCAGTGGTCCATTCCGTTTCAGATGGTCCATTCCGCGTATTCCGTCCGTTTTCCGTTTTCGCGGAAAACTATTGGCCCTAGGTATGGAAGTCTGGAATGCTCCTTTCATATCAATGAGAACAAATGCGACAACAGAACAATGGCAGCCACACAAAGAGCAGCTCCACTGAAACAAAATCAGGAGATTCACAGAGCTCTCTCTCTCTCTCTCTCTCTCCGTGCAGATTAATTAGCCCGACACAGAGCTGAAGAATAGGTTTGTCTCTGTGGGATAGGAAAGGATTTCACATGCCATTTATCAAAAGCAAATATACCCGTCACCAACGCAGTGTTATGAATGAGATGTTTCACACAGTACACGCGTGTTTGTGTTTCCTTAGAAACCCCTAGTGAACATAAGGCTGTGGTTGAGGTAGCATGACTAACTGACTGAGGTTGTGTGACGAACAGCTGTGTATCTATACTTACAGTCATATATTCTATAAACCTCGGTCTATACTCAAACTCCCATAAAGAACATACATACATCTGTCCATAAAGATAGTATGCTCAAGGAAGGTTCTATCAACAAACATAACAGAGAAAGAAAGGAAGAGAGAAAAAGAAAGAAAGAAGTACATTTAAAATATCTAAGATGTTGAATGCACAAAGCACAAAAGGCTCATGAAAGTGGCTAACGACATGTCTGCTTGAACAAAACACAAACACACACACACACACACAAACACACACTCACAGAGAGACTCATACAACATGGATTAGCAGCTGAAACACATAGTCAGAGTCACCAATAACAAATATTTGCAGACACCCAAACTGACATTCAGGCAGAGGCAAAGTGAAAAAGCACACCGCTAACAAGAACACAGACATACACACTCTCAGTTTCAAACACTATCAGTTTGGTTGGGTGATAACCACACCGGATCGGGCATCAACGGAGCGCGACTGCGTAGGAACCGGTCAGACCTGATAAGCCATCAGCCAAAAACATGCCCTCCAAAACACACCCGGGTCACAGGCCCTGTGGCAGCAGTCCAAAGGGCAGCACACGTCTATGAGTGTGCGAGAGTGTGTGTGCCTCTGTGTGTATGTGTGTGTGTGTGTGTGTGTGTGTGTGTGTGTGTGTGTGTGTGTGTGTGTGTGTGTGTGTGTGTGTGTGTGTGTGTGTGTGTGTGCATATGCATGTGTCTGAAAGTGATAAAGAGATTCACTAAAACCCCATTTTTATGTTCCTTTTATGGAGTTCATGTGTAAACAGCTGAATCAATACACTCACTTCTATCACAAGCTCTCAAAAACACACACACACACAGACACACACACAGACACACACACACAATCCTTTCAAATGCAGTCCCTATCCACAGAGTATAAAGGCAAATATCATCAACTGTCACAAAGCATGAGAGACGTTTTTTGTTCTGGAGGAGGATATGAGGAGAAGAGAAGACAGACAGGGAGGGGAAGAAAGCTGCCCAGCAGGTAGCTCCGTGAATGCAGCCCTGCATGCAGGCTCTTGGCTCAGGGCACGAAGGTAACAGCAGCCCTGATGTACCCAATAGCACCAGCCTGGAGCAGTGTGACAGCAGGGTTCTGAACTGTGATGTTCTGGGGCAGCACAATATTCTGTACCTGTATTAAATAAGTATTGAATCTTGAATCACACATACACACTTTTATCACACACACACACATGCACGCACACAGACACACACACAGACACACACCACACACACAGACACACACACAGACACACACACACACACACACACACACACACACACACACACACACACACACACACACACACACACACACACACGCACACGCACACGCACACACACACACACACACACAGCATAGCATTGATTGTCTTCTTCAGAAAATGTGGGTGTGTGTGTTATAAAGAGTGAGACTGTATATGTGTAACATGTGGTGACACTCTGCTGAGAAAACTGCAGTGGCTAGCAGATATTTCACAAGCTGTCGGTGATCCAGTGATTACCATGCAACCTTTCTCTTGTTACCTGTCTGTCTCTCTGCCTCTTTGCATTCGGTCTTTCTGTACGTGGAGATTTGCTACATGCCAGGCTGTCTACCTATTTACCTGACTGTCTGTCTCCAAGTCCACAGTGATTGCCAGTTTGCCTCTCTGTCTCTCTGTCTGTTGATGTGTGAGTATTCATGTCTTCCTGCCATCATGTCTGTGTGTCTATAGGCACTGGTGCCTGGCTATCTCTCCTCAAGTAGTTGGAGGAAAGCAGACAGCCATGAATAGCAAAGCCCATGCTTTCATAAGCAAAGGTTACAACCTGCCCAAGAATGAGAGGGTTTCAGGTTTTTTTAAACACAGACTTCACTGCAGAACAGTGAGAGAGAGAAAGAGAGAGAGAGAGAGAGAGAGAGATGTATTTAACCCACACATAAACACTGGCACACATCCTGTTTCTTTATCAAAACACAAAAATCCCCTTTGATGCAAGGATACAGAGAGATTCACAAAGACAATACTCTCTTTATTTCTCTGTCTAGCTCTGTCTCCATCACTCTGCTTTATTTTCTCTCTCTCATATCTTTTCCCCTGTTTCTTCCCCTCACTAAGAGCAATCACAGTTGAAGTTTTGAACACACACACACACACACACACACACACACACACACACACACACACACACACACACACACACACACCACCCCCCACCACCCCCATATGCCCCCTTACAGGTAAGGTACACAAATAACCCCTCCCCCATGCAGCTAATGGAAAGAAAGACCCTAAACACATATCACAGCAAAGCAGACAGATAAAGATACCCAGCAATCAACCCATGTGTCATCAACACAGCATATTATCACCACATATCATCATAACGTGTGTGTGTGTGTGTGTGTGTGTGTGTGTGTGTGTGTGTGTGTGTGTGTGTGTGTGTGTGTGTGTGCCTGGCCGTTTGAAGTCTTTGGATGTCAGCCAAGCGTGTCCTGTACCTGCAGCCATCTGTGTAAGGGTGACGCTCTCACACACACAATGCACACTTCAATACACACACGCATTCATTGACTTTTTCTTCTCTGTAAAAAGTAGGGTAGAATAATGAATGAGTTCCGCATCATAATTCTGAATGGAATTTCATTAAATCAAATGCCAAATTCAGTATTCAATTGTGTTACTCTGTAAACACTTGAAATGTTCAGTGAACCTATTGAAAGGCTACTACTTTAACGAAATAATTCCTTCTCCACTGAAGTTAGAGTGTTCACTGTAATAAGAGCAGGTACTCCAACCCTTTTCCTCTCTCTCTCTCTTTTTCTTTATCTATGTCTCTTTCTCTCTATTTCTCTCACTTTCTCCTCACAGACCTATGTATATGTCTCTCCATGTGAGAGTGATAATTTAAATTTTTTTAGCACAGCAACTGTAATGCGAGAAGCCACCTCAGCCTGCTGGGGATACTTCTCTAGAGCCACCCCTGGGCACACACATACCCTAACCACACACACACATACACACACACACACACACTCAGAGACTCACACTTTAACAGTCAACAAACTCCACATGTCTGAGTGAAACCTGAACAGTAAGTCCCCCAACACACACACACACACACACACACACACAGTTAATTAGCCCATCATACAGGCATTGTGTTGTCCTTCCACAGCCTGTCATGCAAAATGGCCAGAGACTGTGCTGGAGGGGGGAAGGGGGGGGGGACCACAGGGGCTGCTAAGAGAATTTTCATGGCAGGGACCATGTCCTCCCTAGAAGCTGGCATCAGGCAGGGTGGCCAGGGTAGGTGTGTTTGCTGGGGGGCAGGGGGTGGGTGTTGGGGGAGCACAAAGAAAGATGGAGACGAGACTGAAACTGCTCAGCAGTTCTGTGCCCCGAGCCCCATCCACCCACATCAACTCTGACAAAACACAAATACACACCCACACACACCTCCCTGCTGAAAATGTACCCATCAGGCTTTCTGGTGCCACGTGGGTGTGATCAGCACACACCAGCATTATCCCCTCTGCTCAGACAAACAAGCCCAGGCCACAAACCAAATGTGTGTGGGGGGGGGGGGGGGTGGACAACCGATGCCAGACAGACCGGCAGAGAAAAGACCAACCTGGCAACCCGCTGTTTACACAATCCCAAGCCCAAAAACTCCCCTTCAGTTTGAGGCAGCCTGGACATATGATCTGCAAAAGGCATGGCGAAGTGCACACAAAGACATACTGAGAGGAGGCCACTGCATGCTTTCATTTTACAAGGCATCAAAAAGCAGTCCTTGCCAGCTTGAAGTGTGACAGTGAATTGACACACACACACTGACGTGTTTCTTCTTCAAGAGGAGCCTCCCAAGATGGCAGACCACCACACTGAACTCCCTGCATCTTATATCTGATCAAAGGAATAAATGTGGTGCCACACACACACACCGTATAAACAGGCATGTCGACACACACACGCACACTCACACACGCAGACACACATGTACACACAAAAAACCCACATACTTTCTATCCAACACACATACACACTCCTCACTCAATCACATACGTACATCAGACCAGAGGGTATCTTGTGCATGACACCAAATACAAAAGAAACCCCTCTCCCAACCCCTCTCTCAGACAGAAGTCTGCCCCAGAAGAGACCATCTCTGGGCATGGGTCAGAAAACCCTGCCCCTACTTCCAGTATAGCCCCAGGCAGTGTGCATCCATCTCACTGCCACTGTATACCTCCTGACAGCTCCATTCATCAGGAGTCGTTTAGTGATCACCTGAGCCTAATTAAAGGAGGGCTTATGGGGAGGAGGGGGTGGGGGTGGCAGGGCCAGAGTCTGGTCTGAGGAATTACTGAGGGGTCTCGGAGCCGAGGGCGAGCCATTTTAATTGGAATGGAAATATGGTAATGAGTGAATAAAGCATTCCAATGTGCTTCCCTTCACTCTTTGTGCTCTGAACACACAGATGCGTTTGCATGCACACACAAACTCACAGACACAGACACACACACACACACACACACACACACACACACACACACACACACACATACACAAAAAACATACATACATACACAGACAGAGAGACACAAAAGAACCTTGGTGATAATGTAGTTCTAAAATAATTTGCAAGAACAACACATTTTATTCTTTATCTTTTTAACACACAAGCATCAAGGAGGAGTTAACATTGTAAGATTGCAACATGGTAACTAAAAACTGATTTCTCCACACACCTATGAAGTCTGCAAGCTCGGGTACCTCTGGCTGTTCAGTGGAACGGGATAACAAAGACACACATGGCAGAATACTGGCTAAGGTTTGGCTTCTCTGGACGACGATAGTGCCTTCAAGGACCTCTGAGACAAGCATACCCTTGTTGCAATCACACAACTCCCCTCCTTGATTTCCTGGAGTCAAGCTATGGCCAAAGACGTGCGCTTTTAAGTCAAAGCAGTTTTCCAGGCGCAAATGGCCATACTGGGACTAAAGAGGCTTTTTCCTGTTCCTTTGGTGTGCATAACCCCATTAGGGTTTGCATATCACTAGGCATTTACAGTACAGAAAGAACAGAAAGCATTCACCAATGACCCAGATTTTGCCCCCTCCCAACCCCCCCAAAATGGGACACACAGCTTCTGTGTTCTGTGTTCTCCTTTTGGCTCTGACTTGCAACCGGTGAGGGTTCACATTCAGCGGTGGATCCCAGCTGAAAAGACCCCTACAAAAGCAGCGCAGTTAATGGTTAGCAAAGATATGAGGACGGGTAGGAACCATGAACCCAATGGCTTTCAAGGGTGGTGGAAGAGGGATGGGTCAGAGGGTTGATGATTCAGTGCTCATGCTCGACATGGAACTTCCCCCGTGACCTGGCCGAGGACAATGCCAACAGCCTGGGGGAATGACCCGAGAACCTTTCAGAACTTTCCGGCAATTTACGGGACGTCTCTGCCCTCAAGACCTTCAACTCAAGGCATGCAGGTCTTCTAAGTAAATCAGGAAGATATCCATCGAGACAGCGCCCACAAAAACAACTGGGGGGGTTACTGTAGGAAGGCAGAGGCAGTGGTGACTAGACCTTACTGAGAGACAGACTGAGCACGAGGGGCTAGGACACCCACCCAACAAGGACGCCTAAAAATACTCCCCTCTCTCACACACACACACACACACACACACACACACACACACACACACACACACACACACACACACACACACACACACAGTCCAGACATCCCCTGCAACACAGCGGTGAATGAACGCATCACACCAAGGGCCATTACCCTATGAGGACAAGACGTTCCCCACCCTCTCCAGAGACTTCTATTTCTGATCCTAAAAATGTCCTAAAATGCGGCCTGACCTAAAAGACGGACATCCACTAAACACCATTTTTCCTTTGCCTCACCTCACCTCTTTCTCTCTCTCTCTCTCTCTCTCTCTCTCTCTGTCCCTCTCTCTCTCTCTCTCTCTTCCTCTCTCTGTCCCTCATGCTCTTTCTTTCTGCTCCTCTCTACTAATTGAATTCAATTTAATAAGCTTCACTGGAATGTAATGATATTTCCAGAAAATTACAGTGAACGTTAATAACAAAGTAGCAAGATAAAATGCTCTTTCTCTCTCTCTATCTCTGGTGTTTTTCTATTCTCACTTTCCTTTTTTCTCCCTTGAATTCTCTCCATTTTGCTTGTCCCATCTGTCTTTGCCCCTCTCTCTTTTACTCTCTCTCTCTTTCTCATTGTATTTCTACCTCCATGTTTCTGTGTTTTATTACCAGTAAAACAGAGTGATCCTGCTGTCAACATCCCTCACCCTGGTGTCAATCTTGGCCAACTCCCTCAGATTTGGAATTAAGTAACAGCGCTTGTTGCGCACTTCGGTTTCTCCGCTTGTTTGCCCTTGTTCTGCCGTAACAACGTCCATTCCACCAACAGAGGGGTCTACATACAGACTGACAGACTTCACCCTGACCCTCTGTACCGAACTGTGAATTAATGTATCGATTCACACAGGGCAACAGTTATGATGTCTTTTAGATGTGAATGCACACACCCCTTCCTCAGGAAAGATTATCTCTTGTTCCTCTGTCCCTTTAAATTACCACACACACAGCAAACTATCACTGGACCACCTCCCAGTATTTCCCATTCCACACCATTCCAAGGCCTCCGAACTAGGTTGGTTCGACACACTTACACACCCTCTCAGTCACTTGTGTGGCCCTGTTCAGTCCAGAGCAAGACCATGCTGTATCAGCATGCTTTATATCAGCATGCTTTATATCAGCATGCTTTATATCTAAAAGCACCCTGTGGGGTTAATGCTGAGATTTCTTTAAATAATAAATTATACAGTCAGACCATTACCAGAAAGGAAGAGTTAGGGAATCTCTCTAGGATCGGAACTTGAGCTGGTCTGGATACTGCTCCAAGATTCGTTTCAAAGTCAGCTGTTCTCTGGATAAGAACCAACCATGTCTGAGCGGGATGGATGCTGCATGTCAGTGGGGTATTTTGGTACCTCATTCATCATATTAGAAGCTGCGGGCACCCGCGGCTGCATGACAGACGTCAGGAGAAGCCTGAGCTGGGCTCACTTGCACAGGGAGAGAAGACGACTGGTGAACCGACCGGCGAATGTCATAATTAACCCGACTGCTATGGTGTCTGATAACACGCCTCTTCGTGTCTAAGTAAGGGACGTTCAGCCGCATTCTAAACACAGCATCAACTTCTCCACAGCGCGTTAAACGACCGGGAGATCCATTTTTTAAAGAGAAGACAGATGCATTTAAAATCCACCAGCGTGACAATACCATATGACAGTTCGACTGGGATTGGCTATTCCACATATTGTATCACTGACAATCGCTCTGATGCATGCTGTTCTATACACCTGCAATGTTACATCCCTTGGTAAATTAAGTCGATTAAGGCATTTATCATGTTAGTAAGGAAACTAGGCAAGTGTTATGGCGCTAACCCTTAAGCTCTACTATTACCTATAAAAACTTAACAAAGATAAACAGAGAGTAACGGGAAACGGAGGTCGAGGCCAACGTGCAGCGCTGGAATACGTACATGCCAACGGCGGTAAAACAGTGGACGCTTCTTTGTGTTTTCTCAGCCATGCACGCCATTCTGCGACCTGCCCGCGAGTGACTGCTGTCTGTGGACCCTGTTCACATTCACGACTGACAGCAGTAGCCCCGAGCCAATGTGGTGGATACCAGAATGACAACTATACAGTCCCACTGTGAACCACATGAGGTTATTATACCCTTTAAAAATAGGCTACTTTAGTTTTATACTTCATCCCCAGGCATTGGCAGTTTTCACAATAAACTAAAGGGATGGCCGGATGGAAGTTTGACCATGATGTTAGCAGATCTAATTCAGTGATGCATTCTTCATACCGGTATTGCTAGAAATATGTCATGAAATCAAGTTGCCTAACATTTGCTCCGCATAGCCCGGAAAGAAACCCTGGTCCTTCACATTTACATCACACAAAAGTGATGCCAAATTGTCCGGCAGAGGGAGCACAAGGGATCAATTAAGATACATTCTGCACTGGCACAAAAATATAACCGAAATGTTTTTGACTTCGTGGATTATCACTCACATCGGTAAAAAAAAGGCGTGTTTTTAACCATTAAAGAATGCTAACAAGTCCATACCAGGACGCGAAACGCCAGGTATTCATATGCATAGTATGAGAGATGGGAAACAACATGCTGAATAAAATAGAATTAACTGATCATATCTATTACGAATAGCCTAGTCAATATTTTAGACTGTCTATGTGATCTGGAATTATTGGGTCTACAGCCTAGCCTAGGTATGACATTTTGAAAGAGCTTGTTCAAAATAACCAGCCACAGTTCAGACCACCGTCCCAGCCGTAGCTAGCCCATAGGCTACTGGCACTCAGTGTACCTAATTGGTCCTACATCGCTTTTCTCCGCACAATGCACGAAGAAAAGGACAAGGATTCGTTGTTAATGAAGATCGTCAGATGACTCGAAAGGTGTTCAGATAATTTACGTGATTTGCCCAAATACGACGCGTGCCATACCCAGCTGGATTAGCCACTCTGCACCAGGCTTCTTCCCATAAACACGGCCATGTAGTTTGTTAAAGACGTCAAAACAAAAACGCTAAGGACTTGCACATAGGCTACACTACCTCAAAATGATCAGTTTGCTATGTCATTTTGATGATTGATAGCAAACATATAGACAGGGAGTATCTCGCAACTGGGGTTGGCCCCATTGCGTGATCGTCTGTCTGAGATGCACTTTTCCTATGTCCCTGTATCGAACCCTCAGCATGCGATGATTGTTCTCTTTTAATCGATATCATGTCCCGGTATTACGTGGCTTTACAGTTTACATGAACTAATATTTAAGATGCATGTCGAGAAATGACTTAACGCACTCAAGGGGAGACGACAACCGGGCAGCAATGACGGGACAGACTGTCACAATTTAACGATTCAAATTGACATTCTCTTTGTTTATAAACGTCAAATCAGGCAGGATGTTATCACTGATTGACAACGAACAACCGTAATAAATGCTAATAATTGCATATATATAAACAGTTTGAGTTTCCTTATTTACACAGAGGTGATAGCCCCGTCAGTCATCTCCCGTCCGCCATGAAGTAGACAAATTCAGAATTGTTCTGCATGTTTCACCACAAAACAGGACGGATTGCTTTAGTGCCTCTTACCTTCGTATACAGGGGCCATCGGTGCAAGCACCTCTGCTATTCATGGCAAAAAATGAAGCGATTTAGTCCAGAAGTTAATAACAAAATGCCATCTTGAGATCCTGACAGAGTCACTGTCTTCTGCATAACTAACCCCGACCACTATCGTTAGTATAGGGGAAAAGAGTCAAAATTCACATCCAGGATTTCGAATAGAAAACTAGTCTTCGATAGAATGGTTGTAGAAAGATTTAAGCAATGTAAGCCCCAATGAATTTGGTTAGTTAGTTTGGCTCAAAGGTTGAGCCAATTCGCAGCTTTGCTCAGTTTATGGAGAACATGTCTGTGGAGTGCCTGCAAAAGTTGCAATGGAGAAAGCCGAGGTAGTTTGATACGTAATCAAACGACTATTCAGTCGATCACAGTAAAGAGATCCCGCGGGGGCCTCGCAATCAGTGCAATAGTCTAATCGATCATTATTTAAAATATCCCGTTATTAACATTTACTGTCTTAATCATTTGAAAGTATGATGCTACTTGTTGTGATCATGCATGGCAGTCGAAGACTTTTAACTTGTTCCCATCAAGGCAGAGCCGAATTCTTACCAGAATTTCCTAATTCCCAGACTTTATAGCCTACGCACATTAAAGGCAAAGTCATGCCTATAAAGGTTTTAATGAAATATGTGTAGTTGTATTAGGCTATAAGAAAATTTAGCTAAGAATACAAATAATTGTTTGCGATTATATTTTTGGGCCAGTGCCTCAGCGAAAAAAATGCGCATTTGCGCTTGCGGTGAATGACTCTGGGATCTTTGCATAGGGTCTGATTGTGAGCCTCCAATGACGCCACTGGATTTTCACAGAATGAACCCGAGCAGAATCGGATTACACAGATGTGGGTAATCTGTCTTTTGCCAGCAACCTCAAAATCTCCCTTGCAAGTGCCTGTCATTGTTGCCGCAGGGTCACACCCTGGTAAACCGGGAAAAAACCTCAGTAAAGTCTTACCTAAACTAGGCTACTGCCCTGAAGAATGTCCCAGTTCTTCTATGAAATTGTCACTTTTGCTATCAAATAACATTCAGTGCATATATCTGATAATGTTGCAATTACAGCCTGAATTGTTTCGTGTTGAAATAATGTGCCCACTGATGCTTCAGCCAAAGATAGAGAATGACCGCATGTGTAGCCTACATCATGACTAAAGGCCCAGATGAACATTTGGCTGTCCACTCAGATAGGATCGGTAGTGTTTGTTGGTAGGGGAGCAAAGCCTTAGCCTACTCGTTTGACTACATGCTGACGTACTATCTTCATTTCTTCTGTTCTTAACGATTTATGAACCGTTAACAAGAGGCACTTTTTCAATTTTCTTTTTTTCCTTCTCTCTCTGAGTAGAGCGTAATTTTCTCCCATAAGAAATTACATTTACCCTTGTTTTTATACTGATAAAGATGTATATTTTGACTAACAACTTAATGAAAAAGCCTTTATTGAAACAATGTAGGCTACATTAGCGGGGCCTATAATAGGCTACTCACAGATCCGTGATATTGAACCACAGACCAGCATGCAATGTTATGTAGCGTGTAGTTTCTTTCGCTTCCATTAAAGACTACAACTACCGCGAACACTTGCATGTCAACAACAGAGTGCGGACACATAACAACCACGAAAGGAGGTGAGAACACTGAAATGTGGACTTTTAAATTGACTAACTCCACAGACAACCCTTTTTACTTTAATTATAGACTGTACGATGTAATTAAGGTTTTAATTCGGGAAACTGCGTGTCTGAAACAATGCTAACTTGAAACCTGAAGTAGCCTAGGCTATTGCAAACTACAGCATCACGTGCGTTACAAAAGAGGTTATTCTGTGTCCTTGTTTAAATTGATGTGATGTCAACAAAAAGCCTACATTTCCCGATGTTGTGTCAGTGATAAATGTAGGACTGGTGTGCATCTCGAGAATTTTCACATATGTCTGAACAGTCTGTTAAATTCGCATGCATGAAGGGGAACAGGCTATGGTCAATCAAGGGCATTTTCCAGCTAGCATGCACTTGTCATTGTGTTTGGTCATAAAAATAACATGCCAGGCTAATTTGAATTATTAAGGTATGACAGTTGGACATTTTTAGTCAGTCCTTAATTGTAACAATACAAAATGCACAGAAACAAGATATATTCTCGGGACGTGAGACACGAGCTGCAGGTCCTGCTGTGTTTGAGGAACTGGGTAGGCTGTTACATTTTAGCCATGGACGCAGTCTCAGCATTTACTTATTCCGTTATTGCCATTTCATTTAGGCATCAGAATGTAGTCATTCCTTCATTGCTGGGGAGCACCAAGTGTTGCGATGCAGGCTACGGGTAGTACAGTACTTCTCGAAGTGAAAATGTTCTGTCTATCTATCCCTCCTCCCAGCGCACCTGATTAAAAGGATCTCTATAAGCAATACCGTCTTTGGGACTGTAGGACCATGACCGATAACTCATGTGAGAAGGTGTGGGGTGGCATGTAACTGCACATTTAATGCATTCATGGTGTACTTTGGCTTTTTGTCAGATGGACTGGGTCCTTGGTGGTCATCTAGTAGATGTGTTTTTGTTTTTCCAAAATGAACAATTTCAACAAAGTGGTATTACCCAGTTTTTTCTCTTAAACTTGCAAAATAACAGACAACTGACTTGCCTGTTAACGACCTACTTTAAAAAAAAAAAAAAAAAAAGGTACAAACCTACATAATGTTGCTTCAAGCGGTAGATGGCCAGTAGGTGGTCAGTAAATCTGTGTGGAGATTTAATGTGAAATGCCAGGACTTTCGACACCTCAGTAAATCTCCATACAATGTTTTATGCGATTACACATGGTATTCATTCAAGTCAATGTATCCACAGATTTACACAATAGTTTTTGTTATTGTAGATGATTACATTGTTTCAACTGCAAAATAGTAATCTAAACCTTCACATAGTTTTGAAAATGGCTATGATAAATCATTTGAGATATGCTATTGTATAATGTAGTTCTAATGTAATTTTACAAATTCAATATTGCTTGAAATAAAAATCCAGGATCTCTGTTTGTTTCCTGGCGAATAGATCATACACACACACACACACACACACACACACACACACACACACACACAGAGAGAGCCACACACATACACACACACACACACATACCCAGAGAGAGAGAGAGGCTTCATGAAAGCTTTTGTGGGAGCAGAGTCCTTTTGTATGAGAGTTATTATGTCCATAGGTCATGCATCCAGCATCCAGACTGTAATTTAGTGGTTGCAGGGGTGATTACATCAGGCTGTTCTCTATAGGTGAGTCTGTTCTGGAAGAGACTGTGCTTATGTCACTGCCTCACTCCTCTCTGCTGAGGATGAGTCACTCTTATTAAGTGATAGGTCAGGAGTAACAAAACAGGAGAGAAAAGGAGGGGGGGGGGGGGGGGGGGCAGCAGGAAGGAGAGGCTAATTTGGCTGGTTTGATTGCAACCTAGTGAAACTAAGGAGTAGAGCACAAGGCCTCAAGTCAAAAGCCATATACAGTCAGGTCCATAAATATTTGGACATTGACACAGTTTCCATCATTTTGCCTCTGTGCACCACCACAATGGATTTGAAAATGAAACCATTTGAGGGTTTAACAATATATAAAATATAAAGGCACCTATAAAATGTGTTGTAATTCCTACACCGTTCACCTGATTTGGATGTAAATACCCTCAAATGAGCTGAAAGTCACTTAAAGCACAACTTGATGGCACCATCCATTGTGGTGGTGTACAGGGCTAAAATGATGAAAATTGTGTCAATGTCCAAATATTTATGGACCTGACTGTATTTGCAAACATATCCAAAAGGATGAAAATTGTGGTTAATGCAGAAGGATACCATACCATACCATGTTATCTAGGACTTATGTGAGGAAATGTAAGGTGAAGATTAAAACAGAAGTGGTATTGACCTACTTCAAGTATAGGATTTAATTCTACAAGGATATATTTAAGTAATGAAGTCTAGGGGTTAGAGGCAGACAGTCATGGAGAGATAGGTTCATCGATGGACGCCCAGGTGGAGAGAGGTGCAAGCTGTTGTGTAGGTGTGCAAGGGTGCTTTATTGTGTCTATAAAGGAGCGCCTGATGTTTTAAAATATCTATGAAAAGTTATGGTTCTGGTATGCGTAAAAAGGAACAATTCTGAAGATGTGGCAACGGTCAGGTGGTATTGTCATTCCAAAGGTCAAGCACGCTGTGACCATTGCCCAATTTTCACCTATTAGTCTCATTTGGAGATTGGTATCGTCGCTGTATGTACACTTTCCCAATTGGCTTTCACCATGGTAACAGAGGTAATTATAAGGGCATCTAAATGGGCTGTTGGTGAAAGGATACAGGATGGTACCTGATTACCTCCCATCCGAGCTTATATGGATGAGATGACGATGCTGATAACAAGTGCTCTGTCAGCTGCTGGCCAATTTGAATGACCAATTTGATATAGGTCAGGATGAAACTGAACCCTAGCAAATGTAGAAGTGTTCTAATCAGTCAGGGAAAACTGGTGGAAGAGAGCTTTCATATTGATGGTGAGGTGATTCCTTCTACTGTAGAAAAAGTTCAGGCAGGTGGTACAATTTCACATTGAGTGACCGAGGACAGGTTTCAGAGCTTAGAGAATTCATTATTAAGGTTACCCATTCTATTGGTAAGACCTTTTTGCCTGGTAAACTGAAATTGTGGTGCCTGCACTTTAGACTTGTCCGGGCATAAGGTGGTTTTGACTGTGTAAGAAGTTGCTATTTAGCAAAGCAAGAGCAATGGATGAACTGGCATTATGTTGAGAGAAGATCAGCTGGAGAGAACTTTGGGCCACGGACGCTAACCACATTCAATTCGTCATCTGAGCCACTTATGATGTCCTCCTAAATTTGCAGAACCTCATTGGGTGGGTGAAGATGGAAGATGGAAGCTGCAAGTTGTGTTTGGATGTTGATTCATTAAAACCTACTCTGTCTGGTGTGAAACTAGCCTGACACAGGCTCGCCACACGTGAAGGCATAATCAGGTTTTAAAATAATGTGCGTGTTTGTTTGAGGATAAACTTTTTGCCATTTAATAGGGAAGTAGAATTTCTTTTGTGGGAGAGGGGTGGACTAGTGTACACCAGGTACATACAAATAGTACTCGCAAATGGGGCAAAGTGCGGGATTAGAGATTGTTGGCTGATGTCAGAAGCCAATATCAAAGTTCCAAAGTGTATTGTTATGACTTCTATGAGACCAGACATAGTGTATTCTGAATGAGCGCATTGTTCAATTTATAGAGTTAGTGAATCCTTTTGAAGATGCAATCGAGGAAGCATTTCAAAGGAAGAAGCTGAAGTATGCGGAACTGGTAGCAGAAGCCTGGGAACAAGGTTGGCAAGCACGTACACAAGACCGGGTTAGAAAGGGGTTAGAGGCTTTGTAGCTCAATCAACTGCAACACTTCTGTTGTGGGTTACATACAGCGCATGTTGTACTGTGAAGGAGGGCCCTCATGGATCCCGGGTACAACATGTGGTCCGTGTTGCAGCTGTCACTAGCCAGTTGTGTGTTGTTCATGTATTCTGCTGCTCCTGATCTATGGTTGGGCAGTTGTGATATTGGTTAGGTTAGATGGTTGGGTATAAGTAATTGCATTTGACGCTGAGAGAATTGACGACTGTATTAAGTCCCCAGCCAAAAGCAAAAGGAATGTAACATGTTTTGTGTGTATAACTAAAAGTGTGACTGGACATCAGCTGTGTAGGCAGGAGATGGAGTGATTTTGGACATCTAAAGCACAATGTGAACATACAATTTGAGGGGGTCGTGTCCCTCATAGAAAGCATATCCATCTGTCTTGTGGTATTGTCTGTTTTTCTGTGTGTGTGTGTGGTTTGTGTGTGTGTGTGTGTGTGTGTGTGTGTGTTTGTGTATGTGTCTGTGTGTCTGTGTGTCTGTGTATATCAACAGAGTGAGTTTGATGACCTCTTATGTCACAGTTAGTCCGTCCCAGGAGATGGAACACAGTTCTTTCTCAGCCCTGAATGAGAATTCCTGTTACTTTGCAAAGCTGCAGTGAACTTCCAGTCTTTGCTTTGTCCTAAAACAATAATCCCACCCTTCTGAAAAGATGACTCATACATATAATGACACAAATTACTTCTACCATGCTACCAGCGAAAACATTTTTTCGAAAAAATAACGATGAGATTCGGTTGGGCTTACCACAGCTGTCTTGGTACACAAACAGCATTTGGGCTGTTTGCCCATAGAGTTTCTCTTCCTCAAACAGGGCAGTAGAATGGAGATACCCACCAATGCCATGAACAATCTGACTGGCACCACTGTGTCAGAGTTTGAATGAGGGACTAGCTGATAATTCACTTCAATCCCTTGAAGAAACACTTATAAACTAAAATCAAGCTTTTCACAATAAGGCAAATGTAGGTTACCATGAGAACCATTCTGTATCCAGCCATTTATTTAAAAGGAAAGGCTTTGGCCCTCGACACTCATTCGTTAGCTGACTTGTCTGATGTTCAGAAGACTTAATTGTCCAGTCGTAGAAGAAGAGTTTCTGTTTCAGCAGAGGTTACAGATATTGCCATGGATGAAATTACTTAAGTCTAAGTCATTAAAATCATATTCAATCACTTAAATTGACTTGAATAATAATCACTGGGGGATAAAAGACAGTTGTCACTCATGGTCTATTCTAATGCAGTCATAACTGAAATAATTATTTCACTGTAAATTATTGATGAAGATTGTGCTACTCTTGGTTCAAGTCAGGGCACTGTCTGCTCACTAGCTCAGCTCTACCTATCCTATTCAGAAAGAGAACCAATAAGCATTTTTCAGATTTTCTTTCTATTGTTAGTCTTACATATCATCATGAATCTGTTACACACTTTACACTAGGAGTTAAGCCAGCTCTTCTGAGCATTACATCTCTTCTAAAGACTTTTTAAAAACATCTTGAATGAATGATCTTGTTTCATAAACATATATTTTTTTGACCTTCAACTGAAACATCAAGATCAACAATCAAGCAAGCTGTGAATACCCTAATTTAATCAGCCTTTCCACACTTTTAGCCACACTTTTCAAATAATCTTTTTAGTGCAAACAGTCTTCATTTAATGACTTTGAATACCTATGATTCATACCTCGTTAAGTTCTCTCCTCATATTTTGTTTGTAACTATTTACAGCACTTGGTTAAAGTTTTCTTGATGAGCTAGGCGAACAGGCGTACAGGAGCCGACCCTGGACCTGTCATCTCAGAGGGTCTCAATATCTCTACCACCATCAAGGACTTGGCCTAATCTGATCGTTTCTGTGTGTTCTTTGATGTGTCTGTGTCCCCACGCATTCAGAACAGATCTATCACTGTAAGAAAGAGAAAGTCACTGACAGACAGAAAGCACTATGGAAACAAAATCCAACTCTTGAACTCCTAAAAAGAGAGTTTAGGAAGACTGAAAGAAAATGGCTCAAATACAAACCTAAGATCCACTATCAAATTCATAAAATAATGCCATGCACATGTAAGGAACCGCAGGAATCGATCCTGGGTCCTTTGTTATTCTCTTTCATTTGTTCCCACTTGGACAAATAAAACAAATATGATGTGCTGATGTACTTAGCCCTCTCCCCTAATGACAATGGTCTCCTAAATTCTCCAACAGGGTTGACTACTGCAATGGTCTTTTAACAGGCCTTCCTAAAAAGGCCATTAAAGGCACCCAGTGCAACTTTATAGGCTTGAGACTCGAAAAATAAACATTTAATTTCTAGTCTTTTTTACACGTACTAAGTTTCAATAACTCCATACATAACATATCGACATTCAAGGAGCAAAGATGAGACGTCGTTGTGTGGTGAGAACTGATAGAAAATCGTTTATAACAACAATCGCCGGTGGGGAGAGGCCATTTTTCCATTGACTGGAATCCTGCTTTATTTATTGGTGGCACCAATAAATAAAGATTTTGGGAAAAAATGGCGGCGATTGTTGTTGTTTACGATTTTCTATCAGTTCTCACCACACAGCGACGTCTCATCTTTGCTCCTTGAATGTCGATATGTAATGGTATGGAGTTATTGAAACTTACTACGTGTAAAAAAGACTAGAAATTGAATGTTTATTTTTAAGCCTCGAAAGTTGCACTCGGTGCCTTTAAACACCTTGTACAAAATGCAGTAGCTAGAGTTCTTACAAAAAACGAAAAAGAACTGACAACATTACTCCAATACTTAGGTCCACGTTTACTGGTTTTCAGTAAGTCACTGTTCTTCTTGTTAGCTGATTGAATGCATTTTACTTTTTATTAATTTAGCTGATCTAAGAACTGACACTATGATGAAGCACAGCTGTGAGGAACTATCTTAGAGGAACAAGTGTCTTCATGCACATAAACATTCCCTGCAGTTCCTTGTTCAAAAAAGAAACCGAGAGAAGACTTCGAGTTTTAACCTGATATGGGTACTTTATATCACTCGTGAATATAACACACAGACACACAAACTAACACACAAACACACACACACACTAACGTGTACTCTTCTCCCTCAGTAGAAGTGGTGTGGTGCCTGTGGCTGTGCTCAGACTGGATATGATGGACCTGGTGATGGATACGTTTAAGGCGCTGGTGCCTCCGGAGCCCACTGGCATGTCTGTGTCCATCGGGCTGTTAATGCTCTTCCTGGGCCTCCTCTACTGGTGAGTACTGCAGTTGCTGAAATGCCCTCCGGGCATCTATGGAAGCTTCCAGAATACTATATAATAGTGAGTGTCTCTGTCTTTAATTCTTAATTCTTCCTGTAGTTCCTAAAAATGCACCTAGACAAATTCATTGCAGCTTATGTAGGGATGACAACTAATTTCCCCAAATTAAATGTACTTTAGTAATTCAGTGAAGCGCTGTAACCTGAGAGCAATTCACTATTTAGACCAGACCGCATCACCAGCTACTGTCAAAGGTTGTTGTTCTGCTTTGTGTTCAAGGTTGGTGCACGGATAGTGCTAGTGCTACCATTGTGCTCAAATAGCCCTTGGTTGATTGGCAGAGGCTTCCAGGCCTTGCGGTGGATCATGCGATTTCAGCGCTGTCGGTTTGGATGTGTCTGAGTGTTTTGACAGATGGCTGAGATGGGTTGTTTGGGTTAGGGTCTGTCTGCTGTGCTGTGCTGTTTGGACGCACTTTGTGGGGGTTTAGGCCAATGGGAAGACATGCAGAGCTGTACAGGAATATTCTCATGGATTTATTTCCTGGCTGTGGAAGACATGCCGTATGGTAGCTTCCGCTCACAGGATGGGCCACATAATGTTTGTACGAGAGTCAAAGTAATTCAGTTATATGTTATGTATATTATTGTGGGTGGGTGTGTGTGTAAGAGAGAGAGAGATAGAGAGCGAGTGAGAGCGAGTGAGAGTGAGAGAGTGTGAGAGAGTGTGAGAGAGTGTGAGAGAGTGTGAGAGAGTGTGAGAGAGAGAGAGAGAGAGGACCCTGTTTCTCTCAGACCCTGAGAGGAACAGCAGCAATGAGCTCAGACTATGCTCTACTTACTCTCTCTCTCTGTGTGTGTGTGTGTGTGTGTGTGTGTGTGTGAGTGTGTGTGCGTGTGCGCACAGTGTGTATCCAGTCGTCTCTACACAGCCACTAAGTTGCGGAGCCTATCTAATCTTTTGTAGCCATGTCCTTTTCTTATAAATAGGAGGCAGAATGGGTGAAACATCCCAGTGATACCCCCCAGCTCTTTATCACTCTGACACTTGCCATTTGAAAGAAATGGATGTGAAAAGGGATGTTAATAGCACATGTTAACAGGCTAGATTTGGCTGCACAGTGGATATAAAACTGTGCCCATAAACTGCCCATCTTTGCTGTTTTGTATTTGATCTGGACTCCTGTTGATAACAGAGCTCTGACATGCTGAGTAGTTTTATTAACACTTCATGCCGTTTTTATTCAGTCTTCATTTGTCCAACTAAGGTAATAGTAGTTCCCAGATATGGCCATTAACTATAAAGCAAACAGCCCTTAACTTCGTAAACACAATGTTCAGCGCTGTTAATATTTAACCACTTGTGAAAATAAAGACTGTTTCAAAGGCATTAAACTCTGAGGAACGTCAGGTAACTGTTGATTTATTCAGAGTAAATGTGACTTAACAAGGAGAACTCTGTAAGGGAGAGAGAGGCAAGGCCGAGAGAAAAGGGAAGGGACCCAGAAACCATGAGAGCATGATGGGACAGTGGGTTGTTTTGGTCCAGTTATTTTACAACACATTTCCCATGCTGTACAACGTATGCTGCAGTCTATCTTTCTCTTTCTTTCTCTCTCTCTCTCTCTCTTTCTTTCTTTCTCTTTCTCTCTGTCTGTCTTATCTGTCTTTCTATCTCTCTTTTACTTTCTCACACAGATACATACACACATGCACTGTGCTTATCCAGAACACGTAAAATCCTGTCTATTGGCGAAGCCGCAGCTGCAGCAGTGGGGTGAAGAGACTGAAAGAGGCTGCTTATGTAACTCTCTGTCTCTTTCTTTTTCTCTATCTCTTTCTCTTCCTCTTTCTTTGTCTTTCTGTCTCTCGCTCCTGCTCTTTCAGCTCATCTCGCTAACTATCCCCCTTTCTGAGTTTCATTCCCCTGCCTCTCCCCCCTCCCCTCTTTGTCAGTCTAGATCTCATTGTTTCCTTGCAAATCAAGATCTGGGCTGCTTAATGGGAATCAACTTGCTTGGGCACCAAAAGTGGCCCAGAGGGTTCCTTCAGAACAGCTGATTTAGGGAGGAACAGAAGGGTGTGGGCTGTGTGGACATGGGTGCCTCTTCTGGGCTGGTCTGGCTCTGCAATGGCCCCTCAGGCCCACATCAGAGACTGAGTGACCCAGGGGTGAGACCTCAGTGCCGGGCAAGGCCATACAGAACAGTCCCTCCCCTACCACACCAGACACACATGCTAAACATGCGAAGATGACCGACAGAGAAAAAGAAAGACAGAGATTAGATTAAGGGGAAGGGAAGATAAAGACAAATAGTGAATGAATAGCAAATGCAAATGGACAAACAAACTTTTGTTACTGTCTGTACTGACACACACACACTCAGTGAGCCACATTTGAATCCCTATCAGTATGACACTTGCTCATTACGCAGTGTCCCATCACCACCTAATGCTGCAGTGAGGCCAGAAGCGAACAGTCATCCGTCTCACTCACAAATAACATGCATAAAAGTCAATGCTGAAGTGCAAGCGTAAATCACCAGCCATAAAGTCCAGCTATAAAGAAAGGTCAGTACAGAAAACCAGGTCTAGGAGACATGCACTTTAAAATGTGACCATTCGTTTATGTTTATACAAGTATCATTAGCTGCTGATACTGTGCTGATATTGATAAAAAAATGTCTTCTCATCATTAGTGGTCTTGCTATTTTGTATTCTGTTTTTACTTCTATGCTTCACTTAGGGCTTTGGAAAGACATTTCCACTCAGTTCAACTCTCAGGTCAAAGAGTTGGCCACAGAGAGAGGATAATTGATAATCTGTCCATATTTATGTTTGCATCATGTGTTCTCTCTCTCTCTCTCTTTCTCTGTGTGTGTGTGTGTGTGTGTGTGTGTGTGTGTGTGTGTGTGTGTGTGTGTGTGTGTGTGTGTGTGTGTGTGTGTGTGTGTGTGTGTGTGTGTGTGTGTGTGTGTGTGTGTGTGTGAGAGTGAGAGTTATTGTTATGAGCCTCTGCTGAACTCTCTATGGGGATTGGCTCTGGTCATGCCAGGGCACTGTCTCAGAGTTGCTTGCCCCCTACAGGCCAAAATGTATACAACTCGGATAGTCTTGGACTGTGTGTTTTTGTGTGTATGTATGTGTGTGTGTGGTCATGTGTGCATGGAAAGTGGGTGTATTATTCCTATCTATAATGAACCTGAATGTTATTACATCAAAATCAAATAACCTTTGACCTCTTTTCCAAGGTGAGACATTAGGAATCTGCCATCAATTCAATTCAATGTTATTTATACAGCGTCAAAATTGTCTCAAGGGGCTTTACAGTGTTCATCATAGTTGTCATGGCAGCTAATGGGATGAACAGCATATGACTTTTATATATTCTACATTTGAATGTAACTCTGTTGTTCTTCAACACTGGAAAAATAAATTGCATTAGTCTCCTTTGTTCATTAACAGCATACAGTGCATTCAAAAATAATTCAGACCCCTTTACATTTTCACATGTATTAAAAAGTAAAAATTGATTGGGCATGCTTTGAATAGGCACACACTTGTCTATATAATGTCACACAGCTGACAATGCTTTTAATTCACAATGAGGCTGATGGAAGAGACAGGATTGTGTCGATGCACAGATCTGGGGAAGACAACAAAATGATTGTGCTGCATTGAAGGTTCCCAAGAGCACAGTGGCTTCCATAATTCTTAAAAAGAAAACATTTGGAACAACCAGGACTCCCAGAGCTGGCCAAACTGAGCAATCAGGGGAGAAGGGCCTTGGTTAGAGAGGTGACCAAGAACGTGATGGTCAGTCTGGCTGAGATCCAGAGATCCTGTGTGGAAATGGGAGAAACTTCCAGAAGGACAGCCTTCACAGCAAACAGAAGCCTCTCCTCAGTGAAAGACACAGGAAAGCCCGCTTGAGGTTTACAAAAAAAAAAAAACTATACTGGCAGACTGTGATAAACAAGATTGAACTGTTAGGCAGTTTTTCAGCGAATGGGTGAGGAGGAGCTTAATGGAGCAAATTGCTATTCTTTTCTCATCTGACCACTTCCTCTCCTCTCCTCTCCTCTCCTCTCCTCTCCTCTCTTCTGTGCCCTCACATCCTCTCCTCTCTTCTGCTTTTCTCCTCTTTTTCCTCGTGCTGTAGACTGACCTTTCTCTGCAGCAGGGTTGTCCCCCCTTTGGCCCCTCAGGTCTGGGCAGTGGAGACACCCCTGCCTGCCTTTCTCCTCCATGTTGGAACAGCAGATCATTACTGGTGCTTAGACTCAACTCTCTGACTCAGTCTGCCCAGGGTGAATTCACACAACAAAACCACAAACACACACAAATAAAATTACACATACACACATACACACACATCCACACACCCACACACCACACTCTACATGTAATCATGTCCTTTTGTCAGTGTGTGTATGTGTTTTCATTCTGCATGTGTGTGTTTGTAAGGTTTGTTCTCTTGCAGCTAATCTATTTGTTATGGGCAAGTGGCCCTTAAAAGTGATTTCTTTGATGATTGTGTGTGTGTGTGTGTGTGTGTGTGTGTGTGTGTGTGTGACCTAGGCTCTGAGCTATTGGTCTGTCCTCTGGCAGCCCATGATGGAAAGGATGACAAACTGGTGTGAGATTGTCTCACACACATCATGAAAATCTTTGATCACCGTCACAGGGTCTGGCCTGAGTGTGTGAGGATTATGAGTTGGCTATGTAAGTGTGTGGGGTTAAAGGGACAGAATGCATATGTGTGTGTGTGTGCTTGAGACCTTCAGGCATCAAGGGCTGGCTGTGATGTAAAAATGCTTCATGGTGTGTGTGTGTGTATGTATGTAGAAAAGGGAAAGAAAAATCAGATATAGAAAGATAGACAAAGGTAAAGTTCTGTATATTATGTTTATAATGCAAAGGTTTGATAGGATAGATAGATACAGATGTTATAGTTGTGATATGTATCATGCTTTCCCTGACTCTTTCTTTTCAGTTGGCTGTTTTTTGGGCGTTGGTGGGGGGTTCTGCCCCATGGTTAACATTCTCTCTTAATTGCGTTTTTCACCTGTTTCAACACCCCATCACTTTTTTCAAGAGGCATGGGTACACACACGTGTATGCAAACATACACACTCACACACACACACACACCACCTGAACCACACCAGCACTCAAGGCTAGGCCCTTACTGGAGGGGTGACACATTGTGTTCAGACTAACACCTCATTACAATGTTTCCCAGCCACCCTGCAGCTACACAGAGAAATAGACAGAAACAGATGCAGAGGGCTAGAGAGAGAGAGAGAGAGAGAGAGAGAGCTAGAGACAGAGAGAGAGAGAGAGCTAGAGACAGAGAGAGAGAGAGAGCTAGAGACAGAGAGAGAGAGATAAATAATTATGCTATTAGAGCATGGTGATTCATGGTGATTTAGAATTCTTGGAGCTACAGTGAGTGGACTGCTAGGCATTTCTCAATGCCCTGGCTTGACCTACGGTGTCATTGACAAGTGTGCAGAAGACTGTGTGTGTCTGTGTGTGTGTGTGTGTGTGTGTGTTCGTGTGTATGCCTGTGCATGTGCATGCATATTTTGGAGTTGGGGGGTAATTCAAAGATTGTCAGATGATAATCACATTTCAACCCCCTTTCCTCACTCCCTTGCACATGTGACCACACACATGCACACACAAACACACACCAATTCCCCCAACTCTCATGAAACCTGCTACTCGCTGTGGTTTCCCTGGTGATGGATCTTAATAAATTCAAATATGGTGATCAGCCTGTGCTGGAATGAAGCTCATGCAAAGGGGGAATTCTGCTCTCCTATCTCCCTGTGAAGCTTACCAAGATCCCTTCTCTCTGTCTCTCTGTGAAGCTTCTGGAGAACACTTCCCTCCTTAATGTCCACGAGAACCCTTGCCCCCTATCTGAGGAACGCTTCCCATCCTCTATGTCTGTGAGGATCCCTAAACACTTGCCTGCTATCTGAAGAACGCCGCCCTTTGTATATGTGTGTGAAGCTCCTGGAGAACAGTGCCTGCCTGAAGAAACCTTGCCCCTAATCTGAAGAACACTTCCCTCCTATATGTCCAAGAAAACCCTTGTCTCTAATTTAAAGAACACTTCCCTCCTATATGTCTGTGAAGCTCCCTGAGGCACAGCAAGTGATCAGACCCGCCATCCTTCTTTCCTGTTGATAGCAGCTTCTTATGCATATGTACAACAGTATGCCATGTCTGAGCTGTTTGGACAACATGGCTTCACTTGTAGCAACATGGCAACATGGCTTCAATATTAACCGTTTCATGCAAGGCAGAATAACATAATGTGTAAGTAGTTCATTGCGGTAACTTTATGTTATTCTGCCTTGCACGAAATTGTAAATATTGTTTGAACATGATATTAAACTTAAGGCAACTGTTTATTCAGCTGTTCGTCTTCATAAAAAAAAGCCTGTTCCAAAATTCATGCATAGGCCTATTGAGCAGAATATCAGCGAATTAAGGCAAGGAGTGGTAAACAATAGGTTATAAACAGTATAGATTATGTAACAATTATAGAACTTTAAAAAACTGTCTTATACCAAACTAATTTCACTGCGGTCGCCAAATCATCACACCAAATTAGTGGGACATTAAATAACGGAAATAGTTGAGACGCACTGCCGGAAGAAGTGTAAATAAGTTGCAAGTTAGCATCAAGGCTTATTTTCTGCAATAATTTCTGCATTGTATGCAATATATTAAAACAAATATATAGTAAATTATTGTTGCGTTTGATTCACAAATCACGGAATTGGAGGGATCATCTAGAACTGAAACACAAGCGATTGAAGGAAGAGTACAATGTTACCACATTGGTAAGACAGGTTAGTGGTGGAAAGAAGTGGTATATGGAATGATATGGTATGTGGAATTAAATGTATTACTAGTAGGGGATCCCATCCACCATATTATAAATATATGACTCTGATTCCTGAAAATGAATGAGCAAAGGAAAAGAGAGAGTGTTGAATGTTTTTGCCTGACAACCACCTCCTGACACAAACACACACACACAAACACACACACACACACACACACAGCCTCAGCAGCATCACAGCTGCAGAGACAGAGAGACCTGGAATTTCTCAGTGACAGCTGGAAATAGCTCTGAGTTGTTGCTCACGCATGTGAGTGTTCTGCTGTTTGCTGTGTGTGTGTGTGTGTGTGTGTGTGTGTGTGTGTGTGTGTGTGTGTGTGTGTGTGTGTGTGTGTGTGTGTGTGTGTGTGTGTGTGTGTGTGTGTGTGTTTTATAGCCCTTAGGTTTTTAGTCAGGCATTTTGGAGCGTCCTCCAAAGCAGATAGAGACCCAGGTGAAGCACAGACACACACACAGGGGCACACTCATCAAAACATGCACGCACCTTTGTATGATGTGTTCTTGTTATTTCTATTTTAGAATAACCTTTGCCTCTACACTCAGATCCCCAAATCTCATACACACACACACACACACACACACACACACACACAGACACACAGACACACACACACACACACACACAGACACACACAGACCAATTCAGAGTTACAAAACTGGGAAAAGCTGAAACAAAACACTTAAGACTGAACAGTGCATCCACAAAGGAAGTGATCAGGTGTTCCTCATTATTTTTTTTACGTACTCGCACTCACACTCACACATACCCTCACACATACCCTCATGTGCACACACACACACTCACACTCACACTCACACACACACTAACATTCACACTAACACTCACACACACAGACACACGCATGCATCATTCTGATCCCCTCTAGGGTGTGTGTGGCAAGTTTAGGCAGCTTGTGTCTACTTTGCCATTCGCCTTTAAAATAGTTTCTCTATTCCCTCAGTGTGTCCTCCCAGAACACCAAGCCACACACACACACACACGTACACACACACACAGTCACACGTCATCAGTTCAGCCTCAGCAGTTCTGGTGAGTTTACTGGAGCATCACACACATCAGTGAGTGAAACAAGCCCTCCCTGGAATTCCAGCTCAAACTGCTCCACAACTCTGTGTGTGTGTGTGTGTGTGTGTGTGTGTGTGTGTGTGTGTGTGTGTGTGTGTGTGTGTGTCTCTGTGTGAGAAGTAGAGGGACAGGTAAATGTGTTTTCAGCACTTCAGCACTAAACTGAGATCTTTACTATGTGTGTGTGTGTGTGTGTGATTGTGTGTGTTTGTGTGTGTGTGTTTGTGCCTGACTGTGTATCCACAATGTGTGATGCAAATCTTTTAGTTCAGGATGGTGCTGGTTGTAGTTCCAGTTTGTCCCCCGGCGCTTTGTGTAGTCAGTGTGAGATGGGAGACAGGGTTAGGGGTCATGGCTAGAGGTGTCGCCCTCTCCTGTCAAAATTAGGTTTTTGAGTTCTGCACTGCATTCCCAAACAAAATAATGGTCCCTCAGACTAAGATAAGGTTTACGTGTGTGTGTTTGTGTGTGTGTGTGTGTGTGTGTGTGTGTGTCTCTGTGTGTGTGAGTGTGTGTGTGTGTGTGTGTTGTTTTTGCTGCAGCCTCATGGCTGATTATCAATGAAGGCCTCTGCTAAATCCAATAAGTGTTTGTAGCTAGGTCTCTAATACATCGTGACACCCCCCCCACTCACACACACACACACACACACACACACACACACAAACAGGGATAGTTATACAAACAAACCCTCACAGCCACATTGACAGTTACAGATGCACCCTCCGCCTCTTACAAGCAGACACACACACAGACCCATACACACACAGACGCACACACACATATATAAATTTACAAACACACACATAAAAGATTAACAAAGTGAATGTTATCAATATTCATCAGTATTCCCTTTAGTGTCTTTATGTGTACATGCCAAGAATAGTGTGCATTTCTGCAAATGTTGAATAGATCCAGAGCTTTGCAATGTTGTGTAAATGTGTGTGTGTGTGTGCGTGTGTGTGTTTTGTATCCAAATCAAAGCATTTAAGTGTGTGTGTGTGTGCGTCTTTGTGTGTGTGTGTGTTTGCCTGGGTGGGTGGGTGGGCAAGAGACAATCCTTTGTCCTGGATACTTGTCCTGCTTTGCACAGATCAATGCTGCTGTATCGACGCGCTGCCGTTATGAGGCCGTTAACAATGAGGAGGTGATAAAATATGACACGGCTGATCTAGAGGGACTCTGCAGCCTCTCATACCAATTACTGCAGTCAGCCAGCCTGGCACCCTTTTAGCATGGCTGCCTCCACAGCATAGGCTAATGCCGTGTGAGTGTGTGTGTGTGTGTGTGTGTGTGTGTGTGTGTGTGTGTGTGTGTGTCTGTACCCTTCAATCTCAACGGTAGCCACCATGCTGCAATCCGCAATGTGGGTTTGTGTGTCTGTTGTAAGTGGCTGTGTCTGTGTGTGAAAGGGAGAGAGTGAGTGTATTGTCAGTGGTTAAGAGTGTTTTTGTATGTGTGTGTCTGTGTGTTTGTTTGCCTATTCTCACTGGCTGTTTGTACCTGTGTATGAATTTGTCTGTGTCTGTGTTTATAATTGTGTGTGTGTGTGTGTGTCTGTGTCTGTGTCTGTGTCTGTGTGTGTGTGTGTGTGTGTGTGTGTGTGTGTGTGTGTGTGTGTGTGTGTGTGTGTGTGTGTGTGTGTGTCTGTGTGTGTGTCTGCTCAGTCAGTGGCTCCTTCAGCATCCTGCTCCCCTCATCTGCATCATTCATGAGTGAGAGAGCTGCATCAAAGCCGCGGGAGCCGGAAGAGTGATGGCACATTAGAATTCCTCCCCTGGGGAAATGAGGACACTCAGAGACGTGGTTCCTTTACATAATCAACGACTCACAGCCACACTCTACAACATTGCCGCTCTCTTCTAAACAATGAAAATAAACTGAACAGCAAATTTCTCTCACGTCCAATATGAGGACAGCACTGGGGTGTTCCTCTGTTCTCAGACCCTCGGAAATGTTCTGCGGTTCCCCCCAATATCAACAGTGCTTAAGAATCAAATGAATGGTCCACTATAGAACCCCTTTGGAACCTGTTTTGGCTATCAGCGTACGGAAGCAGTTTCCTCCCGTAAACAACCCCTTTCTTTCAGCAAAGGGTTGTGCCAGACTGGGTCAGGAACCAAGCCATGGTTTATACACACTGCTGCTATGTGAACCAAGTAAAGAGGGGAGAAATGACAGAGAAGAAAGAAGAGAGAAATGATAAGGGAAAGAAATGGCATAAAGACTTTTCGGTTGGGAAATAAACGGGATCTGATATAGTTAGGTGTGTGTGTGTATGTTTAAGAGAGGGTGGCTAGAGGTTTCAGTGTGTCCTGTTGTGTGGTGGGTAGGTGTTTGCTCAGGATGTTCAGGATGAAACCTCTCACATGGATACTGCTCTTTCCGCTAAGCAGACTCGCTGGAACACACAGCGACTGTCTGCAAGTGGATGTATGTGTGTCTCTGTGTGTGTTTGCGTTTGTCTGGTACTGTGTTTTTTTATGTGCACGCGCGCGTGTGTGTGTGTGTGTGTGTGTGTGTGTGTGTGTGTGTGTGTGTGTGTGTGTGTGTGTGTGTGTGTGTGTGTGTGTGTGTGTGTGTGTGTGTGTGTGTGTGTGTGTGTGTGTGTGTGTGTGTGTGTGTGTGTGTGTGTGTGTGTGTGTGTGTGTGTGTGTGTGTGTGTGTGTGTGTGTGTGTGTGTGCGTGCGTCATTACCTCCTCTGACCGCTCTGTTTCTTCTCCAGGTTAACCCACTGTGACATGTGGAGGAGGGTAGGAGAGAAAGGGGAAGGGGGGAGTGGGGAGAAAGAAAACAAAGAGAGAGAGATGAGAGGCAGAGGGAGGTGAAGAGCTCAGGTCTGATGATTAATCCATTCACAATATCTGGTAGTGCCGTCAGAACAGTAAATCCCTCTAAGTTGTTTTTTTCTTACACACACAGAGACACACATACACACCCACCTGTTATGCAGGCCACTTTTCTTTCTATTATTTCCCCTTTTCTTCTTTTTTTCTTCTTTTCTTTCTTTCCACCATGTATCAAGAGCCCCGAACTGACCTTTACCCTGGGCAGCAGCGTGACTCACTCACAGATTCATAGCCATCCTCACTCTCTATTTGGTGTCTATTTCTCTGCTTTATTAATACTTAAGAAGAAAGGCAATAAACAAGATCAACAATATAACTGAATAATAGAAAGTAACCGAAGGTGAAGAATATAAATGAAAAATTATAATAACAGAATTAAATAAATAAATAACAATACAGAAACAAAAATAGATACAATATTAATCAATAGCCTTTGTGTGCCCCCACTAATGACCAGTATCCAACCTCTTCCTCGGTCCCAGCCACCCCCCCTTATATTCCTTTCCTCTTATCCTTCCTTTCTCTTTCCTCCACACCATTTGCTCTGTTTTTCTGTGTGTGCGTGTGTGCACTTCCGTTTCTCTGTGCGTGTGTGTGTGTGTTTGCACTGTTGTTTATGTGTGTGTGTGTGTGTGTGTGTGTGTGTGTGTGTGTGTGTGTGTGTGTGTGTGTGTGTGTGTGTGTGTGTGTGTGTGTGTGTGTGTTTTTGTATGTGCCCTTTAGTGTCTCACTGTGTGTGTTCATCTACAGCTGGTATATCTGACAGTGGGATGAAGGGTTACGGTAACCCTGCTGGACTGACCCATGTGCTCATGTTTGCATTAGCCTCTTGAGAGTGTGACAGAGAGTGAGTCAGCTCTTGATCGTCATTCTGCCCCGAATGCAGGACTGAATGATTCTGCTATGACGTGTGTGTGTGTATGTGTGTGTGTGTGTGTGTGTGTGTGTGTTTGTGTGTGAGAGAGAGAGTTGATGCATGGTGTGCTTATCCTAGTATGACCAGTACCCCTCCCCTGCTGAAAGTCACAAGAACCGTCTGACGTACTTTCACTCAAAGACCAACAGACACACACACACACACACACACACACACACACACACACACACACACACACACACACACACACATTGATGGTAAGGCTGTGTGTGACTGATTTACTGAGCCTGCATCTGTTCTGAAAGACAGCCTGTTCTCAGCCCTTCGGACTTCTTTACTGAGACACACACACACACACACACACACACACACACACACACACGACCACAAACATTTCCAACACATACACTATACACATGCCCACACAGTATAACAGAAGACACACACACACGCACACGCACACAGTCGATCCCTCACAGCTGTAACGCATTCTACCATTCACATTTCCTGCACCTGTGCTTGCGCTGTGTCTAATAACCGTGGTGGTGTTGTGACAGACAGTCTCCCCATACAGCAACCGTGCCCAGAACCGGACCTGGCTCTTATCCGGCGCGCATCTGGGCAACACCAGCACCTCACTAATATCCAAATCGATCAATATTTACTTACAGAGTCTATGAATGTGGAACATCTAGGCTATTTCAGTGAAGGTCACTATACTTTTATAATTACACAGCTTAATCAGCATCCGCATCGGGGTTCTGTTCGTCCTGTCGGGATTTATTTTCCGATACTGACCGAGGACTATGCATGATCCCTGACTTATTGCTGTTATTGCTGTACGCTTTTATTACTTCACATCCTTTTTCATTACCTCACTCCCTTTGTGTCGCGACGTTCTTGTTGCTGTGAATTCTGGCGTTCTGGCATCAACCGCACAATCAGAGTCTGGCCATGTCTGCGCCAAAGGGGAGACCCTGTGCAAGTGCTCATGAGGTTAATAGGATCCGCCTCGCAGACCTGTTGATTTGTGGGACTACAATTCACGAGAAGACACCCCTAAGGATGAGCCTGCAAGTGCATGGAAGTCTGGAGATATTCATTTGGCCTCAAGAGAGCTTTTGATGGAGACACACAGATGGAGAGTGGGTGCCAGAGAATGAATGAGTGAGACAGAGAGACAGAGAGAGAGAGAGAGGGCGCAAGAGAGAGCGAGAGAGAATGAGAGAGACAGAGAGACAGAGAGAGAGAGAGAGGGCGCAAGAGAGAGCGAGAGAGAATGAGAGAGAGAGAGACAGAGAGAGAGAGAGAGGGCGCAAGAGAGAGCGAGAGAGAATGAGAGAGAGAGAGAGAGAAAGAGAGAGAGAGAGAGATGAAGTTTGGAGGCAGAGAGAAATAGCTTCTGCTTTTTTTAGGCTATTATGATCATTACTATTATCTCTCTAATGAATATGTTGTGGTTTTGGATTATTACTTCTTCCTTGTACCATGTCACTTTATTTCCCTAGTGGCTTTCTAATAAACATTTAATTACAACAAAATGCATTTACAATATTATGCTACAGTCATGGCAATAAGGCCTATTCAATTCAGCTGATCTGAAGTGAAATGAAATGTACTGAGTTAAGAGGGAGATGGAGAGAGTGAGAGACTCAAAGTGTTAGACAAACTCAAAGAGTGCTAGAGGGAGAGAGATGCATCTCTTTTGCACTGATGAAGTTACCAGGCACTCCAGCAACGGTGGCGACAATCACACCATTACACACACACACATAAGGACACCGTTCTCACATCACACACACACACACACACACACACACACACACTGGAACTCTGTGACTCCCTTGTGTAAGGCCATTGGACCTCTGCCTGAGCACCTTGGTGACACATGACATCATGCTCTTAAAGAACTCTCGTGTGTGGGTTGCCATGACGTCACCTTTCACAGACAACACAAGCAGACACGTACGTCACTGCCTGAAGAGTGTTCCAGACCCCGGTCAGGGGTTCTGTCATAACTCCACCTCCCACAAGCCTCGAAGGAACCCAATGATGTCAACCCATACATAATTGAAGTCATAAACTATAGTTTCCCCCCAGTGGCTTTTTTAAAGGATTTATTTCCCCAGATTGTGAGGATGCTACAGAACGACACACCAAAAAGGCCATGGAGTCTGGAATGACCCATTCAGTGGAGCTGTGTGGCACTTAGCAAAAAATATTACAGCTAATCATGCGTATGAATGTCATTCTCTGATTAGAGCCAACAGGACAAGAAATCTTAAAAAAAATAACATTGAGCCAGCAAACTTTTAATTACTTTGATAATTAGCACTTAAATCGTACAATTGGCATCTACTTATTTCAGAAAAATCATTGAAAGGAATGAGGAATGAGAACACTGCTCCTTGAAGCTCATTACAGGCTGGGCATGGAGTGTAGCAGCTTTCAGCACGCACTCATTTGGGTGTATTTCTGAACCATTTTGATGTAGGAAGATCTCAGTCTCTGAGAGGTTTGACGTCAATCCAGAGATGGGGAGGGCAGTGTTGCCACTAAGACACCCCGCTGCTCTCCCTTTTTAATGCCTGAGGTTACTTGTTGTCATGACCCTGCCTGGCCTTGTGTGTGTGTGTGTGTGTGTGTGTGTGTGTGTGTGTGTGTGTGTGTGTGTGTGTGTGTGTGTGTGAGTGTGTGTGTGTGTGTGTGTGTGTGTGTGTGTGTGTGTGTGTGTGTGTGTGTGTGTGTGTGTGTGCTTATAACCTCTCTTCAGAAAAAGCTTTTTTTAATGAATAATATTCATAAATGCTGAAGTGCAGCCTGTCCAAGCGGCTCGATCAAGTGAGCACATCCCTGACTGCCAGTCGACATTTCTGGCCAGAATCTCGTCCATCACTGCAGCTCAGTTCATTCCCATTAATCCCCAGGGTCATCCCCTAGCACACGGCCTGCCTGCCTGCCTGCGCCTGCCTGCCTGCCTGTCTGGTGGTAATCACACCAGTGGGCTGAAATGAGTTTCTATTTCAGATGTATTTTAATAGTGTGGCTAACCCACAGCGCTAAAATCTGATCATTAATATGCTAATGAAGCTCTCTGCAGGGATGAACGCTTAGGTCGGACTGATAGCTGTATCAGAGTGTGTGTGTGTGTGTGTGTGTGCATGCATGGATGTGAATTCACATCTGTGTGTGTGTGCGTATGTGTGTTGGTGCGCTCTTGTTTTATGAGGAAATGCAGTGTTATACTAGTGTACTAGAGTGTTCCATCTAGGATGTGACATCTGTGATGGCCATTGTTCAGTGAACCTCTAATACAGCTCAGACCATACAAATACTGCTGCTCTGAATGGATGTTTTGGTACGGTGTTCTTCTCGCCACTATAAGTCTGTGCCACCACAGGCATAGAGGACACATCTCTTTAGAGCTGCTGGGATTGAAAGACGTCTGAGTGCTCTGGAAACCCTATCATGGGTCTGTTGTGAGTCTGTTGTGAAATGGCAAGAAATGATCCCTTGTAGGCCTGTCAGCTTAAATACACACAGGGGCACAAACACACACAAACACACATATCTACACACACACACATACACAAGCATGTCATTGTTGAGATTGGTACTGCAGGCTTAGTGACTCTAGACATAGTTGACTGGGCTTTGTGGGCTCTGTAAGTCTGATGTAATGGCAGACTTTTGAGAGTTACACACAGTCACACACTAGTTTTGAGAGTTTCCACAGCTATCCACAGTATACTGAGCTCCTGTTACAAACTCTTTGTTATTGTCAGGGAGTTTTGCAAGGCATACATGCATTACATCCCCAAATTATGTCCACACACACACACACACACACACACACAAATGGTGCCTCGAGACATACACACCTTAAGGCTACCTTCAATGACATCCCAAACCACACAAGTGAATGACATTCTACCACTTCCCAAGATATACCTCAAAGTCTGCTACAACAGTGATGGAGGGCCTGCTCTGTCAGCAGAAAGTTTGTGCGTGTGTGTGTGTGTATGTGTGTGTGTACATGTGAATAATGCATGGCCAATGAATCACCAGCTCAGGAAATAAAAAGCCTTCCTCTCAAGCCAGCACAACCTACTTGTGCCTGTGCGTGTGGTGCTAAGCAACTTTTCTTAAGCTCTGAACGCCTGCTGCGTTTCCAATTCATTTCCTTATCCATTTCTTTAATTTTCTCATTCTTTCTTTTTCATTACTTCCTCCCACTCGCTCTCTCCCTCTCCCCCCCCCCCTCTTTA
>NC_137926.1:18360361-18382861 GCF_963457725.1 Sprattus sprattus
TCTCTCTCTGTCTACCTCCCCTTTTCTTGAACAAAAGCTCAGTAGAGCCCAACAATGCGTCTGCTCAGCATTGCCACCTGGTGGGAGAACACACAGCATGCAAATGCCATACACAATTGGTGCCATTTGCTCATACCATAACATCTGACCCTGTAGTTATATACTCTGTGCTCGTGTGAGTGTGTCTGTGTGGGTGTGTGGGTGTGTGGTTGTGTGGGTATGTGGGTATGTGTGTGTGTGTGCACGTGTAATTAGCTGCCATGTTTTGCTTGAGTGAGTCACTGTGTTATATTTGTCCATCAATTCTTGCTGTTTAGTGTCTCTCAAACTGAGACTTTTCATTCTACCCATGTACGCACACACACACACACACACACACACACACACACACACACACACACACACACATTCACACACAAGCACACACACATGAGTGTGTATAGAAAGGGCAGCACAGGACAAACATACTGAATTGCAAGATACAGGCATAACTCCAGAAATGTCAACCACACAGAGGAACCCCAAGACGCCAACTGACAAAACCCCCAACAACAAACACACAATACAAACAACCCCACAATACACTTACACAATACAGATAACGCATCAATGCACAAACTGCACTCAAATAATGTAACGAGACAGGCACACAGTGCAGTAAATGCAGGCAGAACCTCAATAACAGACAGAAATGCACGTACAACACACCCACAAAGAACACACACAGTAATACCAGACGACATGCACACACAGAACACATATGACAGACACACAGAGAACCCAACAGCACACACACACACAACCCATACGATACACACACAGAACCCAACAGCACACACACACACACACACAGCATGTACAACACACACAGAATCCAACAGCACACACACAGAACCCAAGAGAACACACACACAGCACATACGACACACACACACAACCCAATAGCACACACAGAACACACAACAACACACACACACACTAGAACTGTAATGGTTGTAGTGGCCTGTCTAGCAGACCTTACCCAAGGGCTTGTGCTGTGAGGGGCATAGATATGAGTGGAGAACATGTGGGTCATGCAGAGGAGGAGTCCTACCACAGCCACAGACTACCACAGACAACATCTGCTAACGGCTGCCGCTTCTCAATTAAACCCCTAAACAGCAATGAAACTCTACCCCCAAAAGCAAATTACAAGCCGCTGGTATGAGATAATGCAAATAGAAGCAAGTAAAGCCGGCCCGCCAAGAAGAAAAGAAACACGTGTCCCACTCCTCCTCGAGGCTTTCTTCCTCGTTAACAGGCCACACATTTCTTCATCCTTACACATTGAGTCCTCAGTCTCTTTCCACTGAAATCACTTCAGTGAAATTAGTCAGATACAATTAGTCCTATTTGGGTTTTTACGTCCATTTTGGTGGCATCAGTCAGGCGCTTCGAGACGAGGTGAACTGAGCAGGGGGAAACCTGACTGATCAGACTCGTGAAGAGGGTGTAGTGGCGGCTTACGAGCTGCGGAGAATAGCAATAAATTACTGGCCGCATGGTAGGCGCCTCAATCGATTGCAGAGGGATCAATAGAAGAAAAAAAAAGAAAAAAAATGAGACATTTTGTCTCTGACGTGTTTTTTTTGGGCGAGAGAAAGAGACTTGTGTCAAACAGGCGATTTTAGCTTACAGGGTAAGGTCGAAAGCAATCTCCTGCTTCGGTAGGAATCTCTTGTCATGTCAGCAATGAAAGCACAGTGCATTCTTGGGGGCGTTTTGTCATTTACAAAACTGCAGTTAAAGGGAAATATCAAGAAGTATGACACACCCACACCCACACACACACGCACACAAACACACACTTCTGTCTATGCTTTTGTTTTGGTTTGGAGTCGTGATGGATGTGCTGGCATTATTAAGTTGTCATTCATGTTGTCACTGTGAGAATGTATTGGCTTTTTGTTTCTCTCTCTCACACACACACACACACACACACACACACACAAACACACACACACTCATACCAACACACAGTTGCACCAACACAAACACCAGGACTCCGAGAAATCAAGTATGTATTAAGCTTGTGTAGTATCTATCAGAGTCAGTTGCATAGATGAGGACATCACTTGGATGGTGGATGATGTTTTTACATGCTGTGTTGTTATTTTATCCTCCAGGGCTTTTTGGAACCTCTCAAAGACCTGATCAACACTTATGGACGAGTTTGTGGGTAAGTACAATACGTGTGTGTGTGTGTGTGTGTGTGTGTGTGTGTGTGTGTGTGTGTTTGTGTGAGTGTGAGAGAGAGAGAGTGTGTGTGTGTGTGTGTGTGTGTGTGTGTGTGTGTGTGTGTGTGTGTGTGTGTGTGTGTGTGTGTGTGTGTGTGTGTGTGTGTGTGTGTGTGTGTGTGTGTGTGTGTGTGTGTGTGTGTGTGTGTGTGTGTGTGTGTGTGTGTGTGTACAGACAACCATTCAAGCATATTAAGGAGTTGTGAGCTACAGTGCCCTTGTACTCCAGTGAAAGCACCATGCTGGAAAGTTGCAAAAAAGGAAACAAGTGGAAATATTATCTGATCAGAAAAGCTCTGGGATGTCTTTGGAGTCACATGGAGTGGATCAGGACTCGGCCTGTTTCCTAAGGGTGGCCTTCACATCCCAATGAGGAAACAACCTGCTGCTCAGACAGGCCTGTTCTCTTTTAACATTTGTAAAAGCACAGCCAGGAAACCAGGAAAGTGTGTGTGTGTGTGTGTGTGTCCTTAGTGTGTGTGTGTGTGTGTGTTTGTGTCTGTCTGTCTGTCTATTTGTTTGTCTGTTCTTAGATGTTGTACAGGCTTTTTATGCATCAAGTTTTCCCACATGTGTGTATATATCTTTTGGCAAGTGTGCATGTCTCTGGATTTAAAATCAGTTGACATTTGTATGATTTACATATACACTCTTTAGCCATTGATGGATAATTGGTGTGGGCACGTGTGTATGTGCCATCAGCACTTGCACAGGAAGCTGTACATGCATGTCACATTGTGTCCAATGTGTGTGTGTGTTTAACATATGGAAGAATTTGCTGATATCCATTTTGCTCACCTAAACACAAACGGCGTATCACGGAGCTAACAGCAAGTCCTGGCTTCACAGGGAGTACATATTGCTGATGAAACATGTGCCTCCAGTTCTCAGGAGTGTTCCATGTGTCAACACCCTAAAGTTTTGGATGAAACCATCTACTAAATGAATAGTCCTACATATTAAAGTCATGAAGTAATGGAATCACTGTCAGGTTGTTTTCCCCACCAGGGTTTCTGAGAATGAGAGAACTCCAGAATGTGTGAGTTGTCAGAAGTTATTTAATTAGGAATGACTTCTTCATCATGAGGCAGACTCCATGTTTTTTGTTGTTGTTGTTGTTGTTGTTTGTTTGTTTGTTTGCCCCTGGCTAAGGTTCAGATTGAATCATGGGTCACAGGCATGGGTTGAAGAACAGCACCAGGAGTGAGTTTTCAAGTGTCACACGTGGGGAAGCCTGCCAGTGTCCCAGTGCCACATCCTTTCCCCAGTATTGCTCTACCTACAGCGTCTGTTGCTGAAGCAAATAAAGGAACGTTTTTGAAAGTCTGCCATCCTGCGCAGATGCAAAGACTTTGATGCCCTCCGTTGGTGCCGTTTTTTTACTGAAGTAAATGCTGATAGTAGCAGTAAGCAGATGCTCCTGCTGAGTTACACCTGCTCTCAAAGCAGCAATAAGGAGTTCTGTTCCAAAACTAGCAAGCTAACCTTGCAAACCCCATCAACAGCCCAGCCGACACTGATAGAAGCTTGCTAAGACACTTACTGATGTCTTTTGGCATCATAGCTTGCAATGCCATGATGCAAAAGCTTTTCATCCCACCTTTCATTTTGCAGGGTGTTCCAGCCCAGAAACACAGAACTATATAGAGCATATCCTGGATGGCAAGTGGGAAACACACAGGTGTTTATCTGTCCTTCACATGACCATATGCTATCAAAATTAATTTGAGGATGGTCCCATAGCTAGTTGCCTATAAAACCATACCTCAAAAAGTGTCAAATTGTTGCATAGTGTTACTTTAAGTTCAGAGGACCAGAGAAAATGATTCGATCCCATATTCACTGCACTGCACTATACTATCAATATATATTCACTATCCTTGTGGTATAAATCCACCTAGTGATTCTCAATGTGGCACACATGCTGTAAGCAGCACACACGTATCAGCAGAAGGTCATCAAGACTGAAGTTAAGAGGCCATTTTGTGTCCAGAGTGATGGTTACTGGTTCTCAGTGCGAGACATAGCCTCTCCTCCACCCAAGGCCTGGAGCTGCAAGTGACTGAGTGAGGGTTGGGAGGGAGATAAGCTGAGGTTTCAAGAGGCTGGCTGCTTAGGAGCTAAAAATACTGTCCTGAAAGACACTCTGACACATCTCTCTGTCTGACAAGACCAGTTCAGCCCAGACACCGGCACACACACACACCACAGATATAGCCTCTTTCTATCACACATATACACGCAGACACTTACAGTTCCACACACATATGCATGTGACAGACGCAGTATCACAAATATCCGGATGCATCCTCATCACACATTCTGACTTTCTCTCCCATCTCAAAGAGACACACACAGTCACACAGTCACGCAGAGAGAGGGAGGGAGAGAACTCTAGACAGATGACCCTGTGTGCTAGGCCATCTCACAGCAGGGGTGTGTGTGTGTGTGGCTGCACTGTGATGGCTGAGCAGAGAATCCGTGATGACACCAGACATACCAGTCTCCGACGCTTATCAATCACAGCCAGCCCCGTCTCACTGCTTACAGTCTATTCTGTCTCACTGTTCAGTCTATTCTGTCTCACTGTTCAGTCTATTCTGTCTCACTGCTTACAGTCTTTACTGTCTTACTGCACACAGTCTATTCTGTCTCACTGTTCAGTCTATTCTGTCTCACTGCTTACAGTCTTTACTGTCTCACTGCACACAGTCTATTCTGTCTCACTGATTACAGTCTATTCTGTCTCACTGACCACAGTCTATTCTGTCTCACTGCTTACAGTCTATTCTGTCTCACTGCTTGAGACAGTCCTTGACACTGTCTTACTGCACCCGTGCAGCCTTGTCACCCTTTCCCTGTGGTCCTTATGTTCTGCATAAGCACATAGCTATCCACAGCTAGAGCCACACACCAGATGATACCATATCTGGTGACTACGACCTATGCATCGATCGAAGCATCTTGGCATGGTTGAATATACAACACCCGCCATTTCTACCTCCGACCAGAAAGGGTAGTTGGCTGCTGTTTGAACTAGGGATCTAAGTGGAGTGATGTTTTAGGAAGTCTCCCAGGGTTCTTCCTCACGCCGCTCTGACGGCTCGGTCTGCAGGATGCGGAAGCACTCGGGATGAAAGGTGCTGTTGGAACACGCTCAGTGCTGATCAACTGCGTCTCTAATTTGCCTGAAAGGCTTCGTATCTAATTAATGCCAGCCAATAAAGCTGCCTAATGACCTACAAGTTCCTGTTCCTTTTTTTTTCTCCTCCTTCTCCTGAACAAAATTGATTCTCATTAAAAAGGTGCTTAATAAGATGAAATCCATTTTGTGTGCGTGCGTGCGTGTGTGCGTGTGTGCGTGCGTGTGTGTGTGTGTGTGCGTGCGTGTGTGTGTGCGTGTGTCTGTGTGTGTGTTTGTGTGTGCTTGCTTCACTGAAAGGGAGACGTAGTGAAGAGGAGAGTGGGAATTGGAGGGAAGGAAATTAGGAAAAGTTAGTTTGAGAGAGATTGGGTTAGAGAGAGGCACCACGATGGATGGAGAAAATGACATAAAAGTACGAGATAAAAGAGAGGGATAGAGAGAACTCAAGCGCTATAAGGGGAAAGGGTTGCTCAGCCATGAAGGCTCTCTCATCTAACCAGGGAGAATAATGAAGGAGAAAGAAATAAGAAGTGAAAAAGCATAGTTGCTCTCTCTCTCTCTCTCTGTCTCGTTTTTTCTTTCTTTCTTTCTTTCTTTCTCACTCTGCTTGCTTGCATGCACACACATACAGAATTATGTGCGTGTATCTACTTAGTTATGCCATCTGCCCAGAAAGTAAACACAGTCTCCTGTATCTGATTGTATTATGAATGATTGTGTTGCTTCAGACGTGTGTGTGTGTATGTGTGGGTGTATATATACATGCAGGCTTTGTGGGAATATGTGCACAGGTGTATAATTGTGTTTGTTCTTGCTCGGCATGTCTGTGTGAGCTTAATTTAATTTGTCTTTCCTTCCCTGTGTGTGTGTGTGTGTGTGTGTGTGTGTGTGTGTCTGTCTGTGTGTGTGTGTGTGTGTGTGTGTGTGTGTGTGTGTGTGTGTGTGTGTGTGTTTTAGGTATTACCTAGGCCGGAGACCTGTTATTGTAATTGCGGATCCAGACATGCTGAGGCAGGTGATGGTGAAGGATTTCAGCCTGTTTCCCAACAGGATGGTAAGTCACATGGGGTTCAACCATAAACACACACTTTACACATCTTAATGTAAAACTAGAACACACACTTTACAAAACACACCTTACTGTTAACTAACAACCCTAGAACACACTTCACACATACCTCCCAACAGTACAGCCTTCACACAACTGACACCATTGGACCAACGCCTCTTCTTTCACTATAGCACAAGCACCTTACACATCGCTCACTATAGACCACATATGCACAAGCTTAAATGTAACGCAAACCACATTGTGAAAAGCACCTCACTGGCAAACACATTTCAGCAACACACCTTCATCATAACCTATACCAGTATGTGTAACCTTTAACATAACCTTTAACATAACTAATTACTCCAATTGTTCCTTGCTCTCTGGAAATCCTACTTAGTATGCCATTACTGTATGTTTCATACATTAAACCAAGTACTGGAACACTTTTATATGTTATGTACATATCTGTCTTCACCATGAACACACACACACATAGCACCTGCTGTTGCTTTCAAGTCTGTGTTCCTCAGCTCTCTTTTTATTGAAACTCAGCTAGAACAAAATAGCATTTCAGATATTCTTCTTTTGCTCTTGTAAATAATGTTTAATGGTCTTCCTTTTTATGTTCACCACTGTCATAAACATTGCTGTTAATGGGACATGCGATTGGGATAATGGGACACACACACACACACACACATACACACACACACACACACACACCTTCAAGCCAGCAGGAAAATCGTAAAGTGAGTTTCCATGGAGGCCTGAACAACAAACATAAAATGAAACATGCTGCTTGCATAAAGATATCTTCAGAACACATTCACACACACACACACACACACACACACACACACACACACACACACACACACACACACACACACACACACACAGCTCACATCACTTTCAGTTCAATTCCATTCAGTTAAAGTCAGTGAGTGAGTTTGGCTGTTTTATAAGCAGGTTTTGCTGAGCAAATGCTGTTTTGGTTTGCCAAGCATACACAGAGTTTGAATATAAGTCTGTCCCTCTCTCATTCTCTCTTTCTCTCTCTCTCTCTCTCTCTCTCTTTCTGTGTGAGTGTTTATTGTTGAGAGTCAGAGTCAGAGTCAGAGTCAGAGAGAGAGACTCGGGTGATGTCCTCTAGCGGCTAGAGTCTAGCCCACCATGAAGCCCATCTGAATGGCACATGTTGTCAGAGCAGCGTGTCCCCCTGTGGGCAGGCAGGAATGAGGGGTTTGGACCAGAGTGGCTGTGGGTTGGGACTCACACGAGGCACGGAGGCCTGGGAGCCCAGAACTACACACTCCACCACTGGCAGGGTGAAACGCTCTCAGTCACAGAACTGCCCAGCCAGCTGCCCACATTCAGGGCAGTCCAAACCCTCATGAGAGTGGGGGGTGAGAAGGGTAGACAGGGTGTGTTATGGGTACATACAGGAGATGAGTCATCTGAGAAACATACATTCTATTCTATTCTATACTATTCTATTCTATTGTATCCCTCCTTATATTGTTTTTAGTTGTTCTTTTTTTATTTAGTCTATCTTTCTGTCTATCCGTCTGTCTATCTGTTTGCAAGAGGCATTAGTTTCTTAGTGTTCTTCTATCCATCTGCCCATCCGTCCATCTGTCAAATAACCAAAAGCCTCCTGCAGATATTGCATATGTAACAGACGCACAGGATCAGATGTCAAATGTCCTGCAGAAATATACAGAGAGATAAACAAAACAAATAACCAAGCTATGCCATCAATGTGTGCTTGATATCTCCCTCTCTCTCCCTCTCTCTCCAACCCCCACACCCCCATCAGAGAGTGCGCTTCTCCAGTAAGCCCATGAGTGACTGTCTTCTAATGCTGACTGATGAACAGTGGAAGCGAGTGCGCAGTATCCTCACGCCGTCCTTCAGTGCTGCCAAGATGAAAGAGGTGAGTGACCAGGTCTCGGAAGCCCAGTTCTCAAATCTCTTTACTTCCTCTAGCTCCCTCTCTCTCTCTTTCTCTCTTTCTCTCTCTCTCTCTCTCTCTCTCTCTCTCTCTCTCTCTCTCTCTCTCTCTCTCTCTCTCTCTCTCTCTGTCTTTCTCTTTCTGTCTGTGTACCTCTCACCGTCTATGCTTGTCACTCATCATCCCTGTGTCTATGGGCTGCTCTTATGGAGACCTAGCCTGGCAGGTGCTCTTTGAGTTATTTTGTGTGCGGGGGCGTCAGGGTGAAGATCGTCTCTGCGGGCAGAATATGTACTCCACACACGTAGACATGCCCACTGAAGGCAGGGGTCAGGGGCAGGCCGCGCACCACACACAGTATGCTATTTAGACTGCCGGGGCTTTGATGTGATACTGAAGTGTTTGTTGTTATAGAGGTGTGTGTGTTTGTGTGTTTGTGTGATTGTGTGTGTGTGTGTGTGTGTGAGTGTGTGTGTCTGTTTGTCTGTGTGAATGTGTGACATTTTGTGTGTTATGTATGTGTTTTTGCGAACTATATTTGCACTGTTTTCTAGTTTCACTCAAGAAAGAGTGGCTTTGTGACTTAGAGTAAGAGTGTGTGTGTGTGTGTGTGTGTGTGTGTGTGTGTGTGTGTGTGCACGCAAGTGTGCTCGTAATATTTAGTCACTGTGGAGAAATAGCACATATAAAAACCTTACACCACACTGGGAAACCAATTAAACATAGAGAGCATTTTAAGTATTTCTGAGAGAGCAGAAGAAGGATCAGTTCCAGTGTGTGAGTGTGTGCATGCGTGCGACTGTTACAACCTAACTTTTTACTTTAGTTTAGTTTAAGACATACTATATAGAGAAATATGCACAGAAAACGTATCGTGCACTGATTGAGGCTTTCTGCTCCACCTTTATCCCACACAGTGCACACACTCACAACACTCAAGCACACTTACAGACCCATACGCATACTGAATACACACACTGAAAACAGTCCACAAGTCACACACTGGGCCATGTTATAATCAGTCTGCTGGTGTCAGCGCATCACATACAAACTGTGGCAGCTTAGTCAGTTGCTGACTCTGGCACACAACTGACACAGGTCAGCCAGCAAAGGTCAACAGACACAGGTCAACCGTCACAGGTCAACCGACACAGGTCTGGCACACAACCGGCACAGGTCTGGCACACAACCAGCACAGGTCAACCAACACAGGTCAACCAACACAGGTCAACCAGCACAGGTCAACCGGCACAGGACTGGTACACAACCGGTCTGTTCCTCAATGGCAGCTTCTTGCTGGGAGGCAGTCTTGCAGTGAGCTCACACTCACACACTCTTCCAGAGAGTGTCATGGGAGACTGAGGAGCTGGCCTTGACAGAGCCATAAATAATTTACGACTTTATAAACAGCCTTTACTGTCAACAGCCTGGCCACAGGCACAGCCAGGGCGGCGAATGGCTCCATCATGGTCAGCTCTCTGTTTGTTTTTGCACTTTGAGAGAGAAATATCAGGGTGATGTTTTCAGTTTTATAGCAGGAGGGGTCTCACCCGCCGGACCGTGGTCAGATGCAGACAGGGCAGTAAGTGTGTGTGTGTGGGGAAGAGAGCGAAAGATATAGATATAGATATAGATATAGAGAGAGAGAGAGAGCGAGAGCAAGTGTGAGAGAGAGAGAGAGAGAGAGAGGGAGAGAAAGAGAGAGTGTGTGTGTTTACATGTGTGTTTGTGTATTATTTTTATTTCTCATTTCTGCTCTTAGACAAACACACAGTCACACACAAGGGAGTCCCTCCATTTTGCCTACTCACATACACAGAGCCCATGTACACCCACTCATATGTGAAAACAAACCCACTTGCACACACACGTAAGCACACAGACACACTCATTTTCATTCAAATACACGCAGGAAGAAACACATAGAAACGCCACAATTAATATTTAGGTAGTCATTATTTCAGTATTCAAGCAGTAACACATGCACTCACACACACTCACATGAAGTAATCAGAAGTCATTCGACTCTCCAAACAAGGTATGACAGAGTGTGTATAAAGCTAGCCAGCATTGGTCTTACTGAACCACTTACTTGTTAGGAAGGCCTTAAGGGTGAAACGGTCAATGAGTCAATGGTTCTGTTGTCTGCAGTCTGTGCTGTCCATATGTATTTGCCTGAACGCTATCATCAATATATATATATTAGGGCTGTGAAACGATTAACATTTTTAATCAAATTAATCACAGGTTTCTGTGGATTAATCATGATTAATCACATATTTTTCTCTGTATATTTTTGTGAGAACAAGATGTATGACAAAAGACGGATATATACATTTAAAATGTTTTTTTTTTTATTATTATTATTATTCATAAATGGTGCTGCAACTGGTGCAAAGCAGTAACCTTTGCTATTCCATATTGGCATTAATACATATAAAATGATGGTCCTTGGTCCTTATGTATGGCTTTGTATCAAATCACTATTACTCTCAGGTTGTGCCTTATGCATACCTTGGGATACTCTGGAGCAGGTTGCCCGTTCACAAAATGCTACAAATATAAAAATAAAAAAAAAGTTAATTATGGCCTTTGGGACGTTCAAGATTGATACAGTATATTAAGCTCCTTGCAACTTGGTAGGGTTTGCTATCGCTAGCTAGAATAGCTAGGTGTGCAACCTTACAGACGGTAACATTAACATTTTGACAGTCACATTAACATTTTATTTTAACATTAACACATTTGTTGGAGAGACTAGTTATGTACTTGTAGTCGTTATAATACTAGTTGGCATGAACCATAACTGTTTGGGGGTGTTCTCTCAACTAGTTAGCTAGATAGCATAGTTCACTAGCTGGCTAGCTGCAAGAAGCTACTTTGGAGCAGACATGTGTGTTTGTTGATCTTTGATACATTGAGTTGGGAGCGGGGTCTCCCACACTGTTAAATCCATAGCCGGCTCCTTTCCTCCTTTGTTTTGGGCTGTAGAAATGCGGAAAAAAACGATGTGTCGCTCTAAAATCTCAGGGTACCTTGTGTCAGATATACAAGTCCCGTATGAACACCGTTTCACCATGCTCCTCACCTCAAAGTTGTCGGACGTTCTCTTAGTAGAGGTTGCTCTGTAGGATTGGACGAGGGCCTGTAGAACCTGATAATGTAATAATTTCCTGATAACGTAATAACCCTGATAATGTAATAAAAAAATCCCTCATAAGTCCCTAAAAGATGTAATAAAACCTGATAATGTAATAATATCCCAATAATGTAATAAAGTGCATTTCCCAATAATGTAACAATCGCCATACCAATAATGTAATAAAATGTTACATTAATGGGAAGTTATTACATTATCAGGTTAGCCTCAATTTTGCAGAACCTGATAATGTAATAAATTCCTGATATTGTAAAAACTTTGGTCAGTGCTGAAATGTTGGGACACCAGTTATTCAGACCAAGTAGTGATGCTGTGTAGACAACCACCCACTATTGTTTTGCTCATATTTTGACCCCAATGGTATAGGCCTTTAGCCTCGCAAGCCAAACCTGTACAGCAAGAAGCTGTACAAGGGTCTGGCACAACATGATTTTCAGTGTGGGCGGGATTAACGGTTGTCTGTTAAGTTGCCTCTGCACGCAATGCCACACAATAGAAATGGCGCTGCAACCAATCCGAGCGACTGACGAATGACAAAAGACGATTTGATTGGCCTGGTACAGTGTAATTTTTAAGGGACATTGCCACACAAAATCAAAAGAGAATTTGATATAAATCAAATAGCGAAATGTCAGCTATTGATGATCAATGAGGACTTAGAAACTCAATGTTCTATGTGCCATTAGCTGCCGGTCTATAACATACCAAAATGTTCTCATTATTTCTCTATTAGTTGATTACCACTGAATATCCCTTTCACCATTGTAAAAATTGTGCATTCGCAATCATATAAAATATATACTGTATCTGCTAATAGTGAAGCAGCAGGTCTCTGGACAGCTTCACTGTTTGGACCTCTGAAACTGGAGACCTGATGCTACAGCACCAACCAAAGTTATTACAATATCAGGTAATTATTACATTATCAGGTTTTGCAAAATTGAGGCTAACCTGCACTTTATTACATTATCGGGGTATTATTACATTATCAGGTTTTATTACATCTTTTAGGGACTTATGAGGGATTTTTTATTACATTATCAGGGTTATTACATTATCAGGAAATTATTACATTATCAGGTTCTACAGGGCCGTTCTAGGGAGGAGTTTTGCGAACGGTCAATTGTGGGTTTATTGGAAGCTCATTCTGCACATAACGCATTAATCCTGTAATTTAATCATAACGTGTTAACACATTATTTTTCACAGCTCTAATATATATATATATATATATATATATATATATATGGGCCATTCTACCGAATTCGTGTAATATGCAGTCCCTCAACAATAAAAACGATTTACAAAACAATTAGGTATTTAGGCATAGATATTTAATTAGAAAATGTTATGGTCTAAATAAACCCAATGCATTACATGAGATAGTAATAAGCTAAATATATACAAAATCATCATTTATAGTGTACTTTCTATTGGGAAGTAGCTGTCCCCAACCCTGACATCTAAATTTCAATGCCTTTAAATAACACTTTTCAATTTTTTTTGATTTTTTTCAATGATTTAATTTCAAAGATGTTTATGATTGGGTTGAAACAGAACTTGGAATATTTAGATTTATTGTGGGTTTAATTTTTAAATCAATTTACTATACTCAAAAAATCATGTCCCTAGTTTTCATGTCACTACCGAAACACAAGAGTTTTAGTCCATTGGCTGAGCCTGTGTTTTAGCCACGACTCTACATTTTTGACCATGCAGTGACACTGCATCTCTGCCCCTCATGGTTGAATGGTAAGTAGCTAAATCCCATAGTTTTTATATAAATGTGTTCCAAAGTCTGAAAATCGACGTGTAACCTTAAGAATTGTCACTACCGAAACGCATGTTTTCTTCAATTAAGTAAACCTTTTGGGGTTTCATGGAAAATCTTATGTTTGTATGTGTGTTCACCTCTTCAAAGATGTGTTTGAAAGCCGTGTGCTTGCTAGAATTCTTTATTTATGCTTAAAGTTAGCTAGAATTGTCACTACCGAAACAGTCACTACCGAAACATATGGTAGTGACCAGGTGATTTGGGTAGTGACTAAATGAAATGGTAAGTAGTTCAATCCCATAATTTTTAAATATATGTGTTGTGTGGACTAAAGGGAGGCCCAGAGCACCTTTTGGATGATTTTGGGAGAGAAATGAACATCCATCCAACAGTGCAGTCACTACCGAAACAGTGCAGTCACTACCGAAACAGATAAATTGAACTTGAAAATTTGGTAAAAAATTCATTTCTATGGATTTCATTGTGAAAACCTTCAAGAAATATTTGTAAAAATACACTTCAGAGAAGGAAAGGAAACACAATCTGAACAGGTCAATAATAATACTTTTTTACTATAGTAAATGTGATGTTTCGGTAGTGACAATTTTTGGAAGAGGAAAAACATTCCGACACATTCTGAAAATACAATATAAAACTTGACTGTTCTTTTACTAGATATATGTACTTGAGATATGGTACAATATACATACGGACAAAGTTTTGGGAATAAACCATAAAAAAAATCAAAATATATCCGACATGACTTTGCATCAATTCGGTAGAATGGCCCATATATTCCTTTTGATGTTGAAATGCCTCTCCTAATGTCCAGTTTGGAAAGGAATGGGAAACAGGCCTGAGAGAGGCAGTGTGACACAGTAACACTGAGACACAGTAACACTGAGACACAGTAACACTGAGCACACAGTAACACTGAGACACAGTAACACTGAGACACAGTAACACTGAGACACAGTAACACTGAGCACACAGTAACACTGAGACACAGTAACACTGAAACACACTAACACTGAGACACAGTAATGAGACACTCATGATATAGACAGGCACATATGAAACACACACATTTAGACCCTTCTCCACACACACACACATAAACTCTACCACTGCTTAAGTGGAACATGGCTGCTTCATACCTCTCTAGAGATCAACACCTACTTACTGATGCACTCGTCTCAAAAGATAGGAAGAGAGAGAGAGAGAGAGAGAGAAGAACACTTTGTTGGGGTCTTGACAGACAAAACATTTGAGCAAAGAAAATATCACCAGAAAGAGGGAATGACAGAAGAAGTGAGAGAGAGAGAGCGAGAGAGGGAATGACAGAAGAAGTGAGAGAGAGAGAGAGAGAGAGAGAAGGAAAGGAAGAGATTGCACGAGTGAGGGGGTTAAAGAGAGAAAGTGTGTGAAGGAAGCTGAGCGTGACCTGGCTTCAGTGTTCCACATCTCTCTCTCTTTCTTATTTTCTTTCTTTCCCTCTCTCTCTCTCTCAGTCTCTTTCTCTCTCCCACCCCCTCTCTCTGTCCATATCTGTAGAAAGTGTGGTCCTGTCTGGTCAGTCCCCCTGCACAGGTCTGAGATCAGTGTGTTCAGTGGAGCTGCACTGAGCTTATGAGCAGACAGGCAGCCTCTCTGGCTGCAGGGTCCGCATGAGGCATGTCAAACCACACCAATGAATATTTATTCATGTCAAAGCGCCTCAGTCATTCTGCATTCTGCTCAGCTCATATAATTTTTATCTCCTTCACATGCCCCGGCTTTTTTTTTTTTTCTCAATTAAGATGTTAAAGGCACAACATAACAGGTTTCCGTAAACTCTCAAGACTCAGACCGATGCTAAATTTTACATATGATTCTGTCTGTGTTTATGGATCAAAGGCATTTAGTACTCTGGAGATCCTGCATATGCTACTGTGTCTGTTCATTCAGGGAAGGGATGCATGCATTATCATATTTAACACAGCATCTGTGGGCTGTAATCATAACACATAGTGGTATATTATTGTGGCAGTTGTTAGTGCATTGGTGCCACATCACTGCTGTTTTATTGTCTGCCGTGGTTCCTGTACTGTGAAATCATCGTTGACATGTAAATGAGGTAATACATATTCAGTGTCCCGTACTTACTAAAGGTCTGCTTGCCACAGAGAGTCCCAGAGAGAGGGAATATAAAATGGGCAGGTGATCAAAGAAAAATATGGTCGCGTGAAGGGGGGGTTTGCACGCCGCTGTGTGTGTGAATGTGCTGTAGATTAGTCCCATGATGCTGTGTCAGAGGGAATGGTTAAAGTTTGATTCGGTCTTCATGAATTCAGAACGTAGATCGCGTCTTCCTTGTTGTGTTAATGTCAAAAGCGTCAAATTCTGTTATCCTTCTGAGTGTGTGCGCAATGCGTAATTGCCTGTGTGTTAGCGTATTTGTCCACATTTACCCACTGTGTACAGATTAGACCCCCCTTGGGAACTTCAGTTCTTATTTATGGTGTTTTTCTCGTTGTTTGCGTCACAGTAGAGGGCAAAGAGGCTAAAGAGATCTGCGCGTTTCCCGTATCGTTACAATACTACTGGTTTTACTTTACACCAGTGACCGACCTCTTCTGCAACACCGGAAATTGCACTTTTCAAAACAAAACCTTGGCAAGGTTTCTTCCTTCTGAAAGAAGTCTGCTTCTTCCTGGACTCGTCTGACTGCAATCACAGTGCCCGATGTGAATCAATCATGACTTGTCTGAGAAGAAAAAAACAATGAACCTTCTTCATTTACTTAGCCTCTGTGGCCACAGCGCACTGGACAGTGAACATTGTTTAAGAATCTTCTAGAAAAGAAAGGTGCAGACATTTACTGTCAGCCTTAAGCACGCGTCATTGTTTTTCTCTGGATGTATGCTTTTCTGAATCGCTTATGGGGCGTACCGAAGAGGGAGAACAGCAGCACTGGCATTGAATCACTTTGGCCATAAAACAGACCAGTAGGCAGAACTTATGACCAAGAAAAGGGCATTACCACAGAAGTAACCGCCTTCATTTTACATCTGACCTTTTAACCATGCAACCCTCTATGTTTACAAACGTTAAGTTGTCAATTCAGATGTTTTGTTTGGTGATCATGTGGTATGATGGTTATGAAGGTGGCCCCAGCTTTGAGTTGGTTCTAGAAGTGGATCTGGCCCTGTTCTTGAGCCGATTTGGTCCAGATCAGCACCAGATCGAGCCCAGAGTCAGCCAAGGTCCGGGTCAAGCATCGGCGGGAGTGGGAGTGGGAGTGTGGTCTTGAAAAGCATCTCTCTCCTGCACCAGTCCTGTTTAATGAGTAAATGAATTGATTAGCTGGTGTTTGATCTATCATCAGCAGCACACTTCTCCCCATGGTAATGACCAATTTAATTACACACACACACACTTTAATGTCCTTTTAATTGATTCAGCTCCTGTGATGTCCTTGCTCACAAATAAATGCATGAATATGCACACGTACACACACACACACACACACACACACACACACACACACACACACACACACACACACACACACACACACACACACACACACACACATATTTTGGCTTTCATCTGCAGCAAAACAGATGGGGAATCTGTGATTGTTTGTGAATTAATTAGTATTTTATTTAAAGAGCATCTTTCATGGCTTTAATTTAATAATGTTTACTTTGGTGTAATTCGTCGTTCTGTTATATTTTAGATTAAAGGCACCCAGTGCAACTTTATGTAAACATTCAATGAAAAAGAAACATTCAATTTCTAGTCTTTTTTACACGTAGTAAGTTTCAATAACTCCATACCAATACATATCGACATTCAAAGAGCAAAGATGAGACGTCGTTGTGTGGTGAGAACTGATAGAAAATCGTAAACAACAACAATCGCCGGTGGGGAGAAGCCATTTTTCCATTGACTGGAAGCCTGCTTTATTTATTGTAGGTTACAAAAAATAAAGAAAATGGCGGCGATTGTTGTTGTTATCGATTTTCTATCAGTTCTCACCACACAACGACGTCTCATCTTTGCTGCTTGAATGTCGGTATGTAATGGTATGGAGTTATTGAAACTTACTACGTGTAAAAAAGACTAGAAATTGAATGTTTATTTTTAAGCCTCGAAAGTTGCACTGGGTGCCTTTAATGATGTGTGCGTTTTATTCTTACTTCACAAACTATTTGACCATATTCATACTATGTCAACTAGAGTTTGTAGAGATTTTTTCATTTGTTCATCATTTAGTCTTCTTTCACAAAGAGAGAAAAACTTCATGAAAAGTACCATGATGTCAACATATTTAGTATATATTCACAGTACCTGGGCCCACATTCTAGTGAAGAGAAATATGTTGATCACAATGAGGAAGTTCTGCATGATGACGTGTGTGTCTGTGCGTGTGTGTCTGTGCATGCATATTTCTAGATGGTGCCATTGATCAACACAGCCACTCAGACTTTACTGACCAGCCTTGAAGGATACGCAGAAAGTGGCCAGAGCTTTGACATCCACAAGTGAGTGTGTGTGCTTGTGTGTATGTCTGCCTTTAAATATGTGTGTGTGCATGTGTATGCATGTACTGTAGATGAGTGACTCTACATACATCAAACACATTCAGTATGTGTGCGGGTGTGTGTTTGTGGTCTCTTGTGTATGGCAGGCTCTTGAAAATGCTTAGCCATTAGCGCCTAACAGAAAGGACTGCCTGCAGCAGTTCTTGTAGCCATATGACATCCATCTCAACCAGCTGCATCAGCAGCAAGACACAGTGTTCATCACCTCTTACTCCCTTACGCATAAACACATGAGATTCACACTCTCACACTTAGGCTCCTGGCACTACTGAACATTTATCAGCCGATGGTGTAAGAGAGATGTGTGTGTGTGTGTGTGTGTGTGTGTGTGCATAAAGGTAACCACAGAAGCACCATGCAGCATTCTTATAATAGCCACAAGTAGGGGTTTGGTTCTTTTTTTCCAGTAATGGTAAAAAAGAGGTTGTGAGGAAGTATATCATTATGTTGTTGTGACTGTTTCTGTGCGTGTTTGTTTGTTTGCTGCATGTGTCTGCACGTGTGTGTGTGTGTGTGTGTGTGTGTGTGTGTGTGTGTGTGTGTGTGTGTGTGTGTGTGTGTCATGCAGGTCTCTGGGCTGCTTCACCATGGATGTTATAGCCAGTGTGGCTTTCGGGCTGCAGTTGGACTCCCAGAGTGACCCTGACGACCCGTTTGTGCACCACGCCCAGAAGTTCTTCTCCTTCTCCTTCTTTCGGCCCATCGTGTTTGTGTTCAGTGAGTGCTGTTGCATACGCTGGGCTCTGGACAGGGGAACAGGAAGACAAAGAGAGGAAATCGAGGAATGAATTATGAATTCAAGTAGCGCTTACCAAAATACTACAATGAGAATGAAAAGCATACAATGAAGGGAGCAGGAAAGCCTTTCATGATACACATAAAACACACACACTCACCCCCCCCCCCCCCCCCCCACACACACACACACACACACACACACACACACACACACACACGCATGCAAACACACTGAAATGCAGATAATGCTGTGTAAACACAATTCCCCATACATTTTACAAGCACATACACATAAAAACATAGTCAGAGATAGTCAGAAAGGTTTAGTAACTTTCATGCTATTTCCTCTCTCTCATCTCTCTGTTTATTTGTCACTCTGCCTCTCTTTCCATATATTCCCTTCTCCTTTCCCTTTTAATTCGTCTGTTTCACCCCTTCCATGTCTTCTCTATCAACCGTCTGTTTTTCTGTGTCTCTGCCTACTAGTCATGTTTCCCTTCCTGGTTCCCCTCCTGCGGCTCTTACCCAGTAAGAACCGGGATGAGATGAACATATTCTTCATCAGCTGCATCAAGAAAATGATCCAGCAACGAGATGAGCTGCCACCTGACCAGGTAAGACCACTTCTCAGACATATACCAACAACATCTGTCTCGCTCTCTCCCTCTCTCTCTCTCTCTCTCTCTCTCTCACACACAGACACACACACACACACACACACACACACACACACACACACACACACACACACACACCTGTGTATGCACCATGCACACCCAAGCACTGACATGAGCTGCTGATTGACCAGGTAAGACATACACATGTATGTACTCACAAAAACATATGCGTATATTAATTATTTCTATGGTAAAGGCTCCCACAGAACAAAGATGAAATGCTGCGTGAGACTTTGTCACAATGAACACCATATTCCATCCAAGTGTATTATTTGACATCCAAGTGAAATTGTGTTGCCAACACCCCAGGGCTAAACAAAAAATATGCAATTAGGAAGGGCAGGGATATTGCAGCACAGTCATATTGTGTTTACGGTAGGTCCCCTCTCCATACTTATTAGTTCATGTTTTTTCTTATGTCCTCTCATTCATACTGCATCATGGCCATAGGAGTTAGCATTAGCATTTACTATGCCCCACAAAAACAAGGCAGCACCTTTTTCTGACCTATGTTTTTTCCCATAGCGACGTCGTGACTTCCTGCAACTAATGCTTGACGCGCGGTCTACCAAGGAGTCTGTGTCGCTCGAGCAGTTTGACATTGTCAACCAAGCAGACGAGGTTTGCTCTTCATCGCACACACACTCCGCAGGCCCCGCGGTCAACGGCGCGACAGCCCAAGAGGACGGCGAGGAGTCGCCTAGACGGCCGCACACACACCCCCCGACACACAGCCAGGCGCAGAAGAGGGTGATGACGGAGGATGAGATCGTGGGCCAGGCCTTCATCTTTCTGCTGGCGGGCTACGAGACGAGCAGCAACACGCTGGCGTTTACCTGCTACCTGCTGGCCACACACCCCGACTGCCAGGAGAGACTGCAGCGGGAGGTGGACGACTTCTTTAGCAAACACGTGAGTGCACACACACACACATACACACACACACCACATGTTCAGATACATCTTTCACAGACACACAGATACACTTTATACATACATACACACACTCACACACACACACACACCACACATACAGATACACCTAATACACACACACAGACACACACACACACACACACACACACACACACATATATGGATACACCTTATACACACACACAGACACATACGGATGCACCTTATACACAGACACACAAACACACAGATAGACCTTATACATACACACAAACTCACACAAGCACATGGACACGCACATGACCTCATACACACAGAGACACACACAGAGACTCAAACTGATTCTTGCGTTCAGTTGCCCGTCTCTTTGCTCTACGCTGAACTTGTACTGAATGAAAGCTGAGCTGGCATATGCCAGTCTAGATTCATCTGGGCATCATGACGATGTGAAAGAGAGAGAGAGAGGGAGAGAGGAAGAGAGAGAGAGGGAAAGGGAGGGAGATAGAGGGAGAGGGAAAGAAAGAGGGAGAGAAAACAGTTTCCTATAATTAATATCAGTTTCCATGTTCTTGGAAAGTGCTCTTAAAGTGAAATTGATTTAAGTGCACATCATGGCCTTCACATCTAGCATCTTAATATTGGGAGTGGGGTGTGGAGAAGTCTGAAATGAGTTTGTCCGTGAGGGAGAAGACCATTAAGTCTGTCCTTGGTTGAGGAGAGCGATGGAGGGGTGAAAGACTCAAGGCTGCAAACATTTGACGCGTGTCATGGTTGGATAACCTCAGCGTTCTGCTAATCAGGTCTAATTAAGTGGACTCGCTTTGCAAAATCAGCTCATTTTACACATACACTCACATGATCATCCTGTATACAACCACTGCTACAACACAGTTTGACAAACGCATGCACACACACGCATGCACACACGCATGCACACACGCATGCACACACACACACACACACACACACACACACACACACACACGCGCACACACACACATACAGACACGCACACACAGACCCTTGGAACTGCCGCCAAGCCCTCAGCACATAAGCACTCCTGCATGCAGTAAGTAATACTCTTCATGCTTGTGTGTGTGTGTATGTATATGTGCGTGCGTGTGTGTTTGTGTGTGTGTGTGTGTGCGATCTGTTCTGTGTGCGAAACCTTTAATCTTGAACACAAAGAGCAGTCAGGGAGTGGGCTGTGTGTGTGTGTGTGTGCGTGTGTGCATCTGTGCGTCTGTGCGTCCGTGTGTGAACTGTAGCAGAGAATGTGCCAGCTCCTTTTCACCTGATGCTGACCGAACCATACAATTAAAGAGAACAAAGAACAGACGTTCTCTTTCAGTGCTCAAAGGAAGACACACACAGCAGCCCCTCCAAAGCACAGACAAGCAGTGAACAGGTAAAGAGTAACTCTCTCAATCTGTCTCCTGTGTCTTACACATACATGTACACATACTTGTACTCATACATGTACCAAAACATACGCATACGCATATGCATATGCATACGCATACGTATACTCATACACATACACATACACATACACATACACATACACATACACACACACACACACACACACACACACACACACACACACACACACACACACACACACACATACACTTTGTATGTACTGGTACTGGTATTGTAAGGACCATGTCGAACATGGAGCTTTGGTAATGTGAAAAAGGAATATTTCCAGTTCAAATTCTCATCTGTCTTGCAGCTATGCACAGTCACTCCTAGTTCACATTTCATAACCACTGTCATGTGTCTGTTGTTTTATATGATTATTTGTGGGTATTTTTGTCTGCATTGAACTTCACAATGATTCATCCCCAGCAATGGTAGCACACACCCTAGTGATGTGGCCCAGGGTCTGAGCTGTTATCTGGTCACACTCCACAGCCCTCATTATCGTACCCGGTGTGGCTCCTGTGTGGATTGGACTGGAGATGGGGGCCTCTCTCTCAGAGATGTAAGCCAATAAAGCCTGGTATTCATGCTCATTAATGTTGTGATGGGGCCCGTAATTGTCTGCTTGGGACTGGTGCGGCTGAGTCTGAGTCTGTCTGGACTCCCCTGTGGTGTATCCTGCCCGAGCTGAGCACTGATACGGAGAGAATTATCACACACCAGCACAGGACAACTCAACCCCATACCAGAGCTGACCAAGCACAGCTCAACCACACACCAACACTTCAGC
>NC_137926.1:18387861-18447861 GCF_963457725.1 Sprattus sprattus
GCAATGCGTAAGTAGAGCCTATATGAATCAAATGGAGAAAGAGGGGAAGAGAAGAGGGTCAGTATTGGAGAGGAAGAGGGGGAGGACAGGATAACAGGAAGAGAGAGAGACTGAGCACCTGTACTGTAATGAGCTTAGAGAGCATCTACCAGCTCGTAATTGACAGCCAACCAGCCACAGCTCACACAGCTCTAGTTTTTTTATCTCCAATCTCTTTAATGAGTCACCCTCACATCTGCGAGGGAGATTGACTTTTTATTACTTGTCAAATTAAACGGTTCCACTTCCAATTAAACTTTGATCATATTGAAAAAGTTGGGGGCCTAAGTTACTCCTATTTATTTGTTTTGCTCCTGTGATAGCAAATTAGAGACCCCTAGACCATCCCTTCCTACCCTAACTGTACAGACCGCTGAAACCAGATAGAAGTACCAACATTTTGTACTTTCCCGTGAGGCTGTTCTGTTGTTTTATGTAAAAACCAGGTTTGCCAGGACCATTTCCGGTGTTGCCGAATTTAACCAGGTTTGCAAGGACCATTACCAGTGTTGCTGAATTTAACCAGGTTTGCCAGGTAGCACTGCTAGCTCTCTGTCTGTGGCTTGCTAGCTAAGAACGCTTGCCTGACAACTTCAACCAAGCTCTCTGATCTGACCCAACTAGATTTCCTCTTTGTCAGGGGCAACATACAGCTAGCAGGAGCACACCCACACATCATCCCCATTTCAGACTCTCTTTGTGCCATTTCTCAGAAGCTGAGATGGGGGTCCGTGGCTGCGGACACACTCTTGACAAAATATACTTATTAGACTCCCATTCACTCAGTTCTTTTTCTATTTAGCCGTCACTCACCTTTACCCTGCCCCCCCCCCCCCCCCCTTTGTGTTATTCTCAGTTGGAGGTGAATGTAATCTGTCTTTTTGTTTGTGTAATAACACCCCCACACCCCATTGTAGCCCTCCACATGTTTCTGTCTCCACGCTTCCATTACCAGTTATTACCATGGGTTACAGTTTCCATGGTGACCCAAGAGGAAGGGGTGGGTGGGTATTGTTGGGGGGGGTTGGTGGTAGGAGGTTCAGGGGCTGGTGGGTGTCACACTGGAGTGTCACACACACATACACACGTCTGCATACAACTCAGGAGCTCAAGGGGACTACTGAGAAAAACACAACGAAGGGAAGAGACAGGAGGAAAGATAGAGAGGAGAGAAGAGAGGGATGAGAAGAGGAGAGGAGAAGGAGATGAGATGAGGGGGAGTAATGTAGGAGAGAGAAGTTGAGAGGGGAGGAAGAGGAGGAGAGTAGATGGCAAATGGAGTATTGGTGGGCTGGACTGACTGACATTGCAAGGTCATTTTATGTGAAGACTGTGGCTGTGTGTGTGTGTGTGTGTGTGTGTGTGTGTGTGTGTGTGTGTGTGTGTGTGTGTGTGTGTGTCTCAGAGATGGAGGGTTGGATAAGGGGGATATGCTATGCAGCCTGTAATTTTCCTTGTAATGTAAGTTTCCTTGTCATATGGTTTCCCCAAGGTTTGGTAATGAGAAATGGGGAACAATCAACACTTGAAAACATTCAGTATTATTCAATCTCATACATACACACACACACACACACACACACACGCACGCACACAAAACATGTACTAAGTGCCCCAGCTCCCAGCCAGACTTTCTCTTTTTGAATGTCTTTTTTGTATAAAAGGTGCAAAATTAAGAAAAGGGGAAGTGTGTTTGTGTGTTTGTGTGTTTGTGTGTGTGTGTGTGTGTGTGTGTGTGTGTGTGTGTGTCTTTGTCTGTGCCTTTCACTCTGTTTCTGTGTGTATTTAAAACCCAGGGTGACTGGGGAATACAAGTGCTGTGTGTTAGTGCTTGCAGGCCCAGAAAAATCGTTTGTGTTTTGCTCTTTTTATTTCCTTGCAGTCCGCTTTCAAACTGAATGACAATTTACTGCAATCACTGGAGGCGAGGTTGGCCCAAGGCCAGTGAACTGTTGGCCGTGCTTTTGTTTATTTTGTGCTAAATTATCTTGTTTTCAAATGTCTGTGGTGTTCTTTCCTCCATGTTTTTCCTGTGCAGTAATGTATATTGCAAATGGCATTCCGAGAAGTGGATGTTAGTGCTAATGTCTACACACACACACACACACACACACACGTTAACCAGACACACACACACACACACACACACGTTAACCAGACACACACACACACACACACACACACACACACACACACACACATCTGTATCCACGTGTGTCTCTACTCTGGGCTAGGTTTATAGGGATGTTTTGTGTTTGCTAACGGTTCTCACGTGAGGTTGTTTGGAGCTCGTTTCTTGTTGGGCCTCCGTTGCTAATGGATGATTATTGAGGCTTTGAGGGACAAAACTGGCAGAGGATTGTTGGTAATAATAGAGGGGGCTTTATAAAGCATGAATATTTCCATAATCCCTTGTTGCACAGTGAGTCCGATCTGATCAGTGGCCTAGAGCAGTCTCTCTCTAACATTTCACACACACACACACACACACACAGAGAGAGAGAGAGACACACACTACACACACTGCATGATTAGCATATTAAACCTTTCCCACAGTTCCCAAATCACAGGGAACAATGCCTGTGTTGTCTGAGGTGCCCTCTGCAAATCAAATAAAAGCGTTCTGTGTAAACAAACCACAAATTGCTCATGCTATTCCTCCATCACGAGTCACTGACCTCTCTCCCCATCGCAGAGGTAAAACACACCATTTCTCTGGTCCTGCACACATGACATGCCTGAACCCACCAGGCACAACTAGTTCACGGGTGTTGGCTTTGGAATGAGCTGCGATCCGAGTGTGACCTCTTTATGGTTCTGATGAGGCGGGAGGTTCTCTGCTGCTGAGTTTGACTCAGTTCAGTTCTCTAGCCTACACTTCTTTTGCATTTATGTCAGTCAAGATTCATTCATTCCATTTCAATTTAAGTCAATGTTGTTAGTTGTAAATGTGCCTTTCGATGTTGCCACTGAAGTGGCACTCTGTTGTCAGGATCTCTTGCACTCCCTGGTGGCTAGCTGTGGCTGTTGCGTGTTTCGTGTGTTGCGGCAGGGTCATCACAGCAGCTTAGTGGCGCTCCGTAACCCTTTACTACTCCTGTGTGGGTCTGTGCTACGCTAGGGTTTTATAGCCACACTCAACCCTCACGGCCAATAGAGCGCAACTACACTTCGGCTCTGCCCAGCAGACACACACACACACAAACACACACACACACACACACACACACACACACACACACACTTACACACATACACACATGCACACATACACACACACATTCTCCCTTTCTTACTCTCTCACACTCACACACACACACAACCCTGTCAGTGTTGCCATGTCTATCTGTCTTACTGGCCATTTTCTCTCCCCAGTTCAGAGTGACTGCCCATACACAGTGTCATCACACATACATCACACATACATCAGTGATCTGATACAGCTCTAAGCTGTTTCAGTCCAGCAGTTTAATAGCTTTGTCATCATTCACTCAGCATGTGCTCAAGTAGATTCAGCATTAAATAGAAATTTAGCATAAGGCCGTAATTCCTCTTAGAACACGAGTGCCTTTATTGAATTCTCTTATCATTGACAGAGGATAATTAACCGTTAAGGTGACCAGCAGGTTTGTAATTTTAGGCCTCTCAGGAGAATAACGTTGAGGTCATGGGAGTTTTACGTGAAGCCAAGTTCAGCTGATCCTTTAATACACACACACACACACTCACTCACTCACTCACAAGATGCACAAAGGGACATATGCACATGAACCATAAGATGGCTCGTCTTCATCATTGTTGGTTTATGATGCCCCCTGCTGGATAACACACAAATCTCTGGTTGTCTGTCTTTCTGTCTGTGTGTGTGTCTGTGTGTGTGGACTGCAGGACTCTCCGGATTACAATAACGTTCAGGAGCTGAAGTACATGGACTTGGTGGTTTCAGAGACCCTCAGGATGTACCCTCCAGGCTTCAGGTAGGCTGCATTCTCCACCACATCACACATACACACTCACTCTCTTGCTCTCACTCTTTCTCTCTCTCTCTCTCTCTCTCTCTCTCAGCCTCTGTGTGTTTATATGAAGGATTTCTCTCTCTTTCTCACTCTCTCTCTCTCTCTCTCTCAGCCTCTGTGTGTTTATATGAAGGATTTCTCTCTCTCTTTCTCACTCTCTCTCTCTCTCTCAGCCTCTGTGTGTTTAAATGAAGGATTTCTCTCTCTCTTTCTCACTCTCTCTCAGCCTCTGTGTGTTTAAATGAAGGATTTAAAGATGGATTAGTATGTTCCTTCCCATCTACCACCCTCTTCCCTCATTGGCCAAGTAAACAGTTGCATGCAAATGGCCTTGCTCAGAATTGACTGTGTGTGTGTGTGTGTGTGTGTGTGTGTGTGTGTGTGTGTGTGTGTGTGTGTGTGTGTGTGTGTGTGTGTGTGTGTGTGTGTGTGTGTGTGTGTGTGTGTGTGTGTGTGTGTGTGTGTACGTGTGTGTGTACGTGTGTGTGTGTGTGTGTGTGTGTGTCTGTCAGGTATGCTCGTACTGTGGAGGAAGACTGTGTGGTGAATGGCCAGTTCCTGCCTAAAGGAGCAACGCTGGAGATTCCTGCAGGTGTCCTGCACTATGACCCTGAACACTGGCCTGAACCAGAGAAATTCATCCCAGAGAGGTGTGTAGGTGCGCGTGTGTGTATCCATGTGTGTGTGTTTATGTGTAACAGAGTGAGTATGTATAATACAGGAATACTTCTCTATGTGCATACATTAGCTTGCATATGCATAGACACATACATCAATCTTAAGACAGAATGTCCCCTCACCCTACACCATCCAATCCCATTTCAGGTTCACGGCCGAGGCGAAAGCGAGCCGACACCCCTTTGTGTACCTCCCCTTTGGGGCGGGGCCTCGTAGCTGTGTGGGCATGCGATTGGCCCAGCTGGAGATGAAGATGGCACTGGCTCTCATTCTCCAGCGTTTCACTGTGGAGGCCTGCAGTGATACCAAGGTACTGACATGCAGGATGTGGTACCAAGGGACACACACACACACACACACACACACACACACACACACACACACACACACACACACACACACACATTCTGTTAAGGAGATTAAACAAAGTTGTCCTACTCTAGACATTAGCAGTCTCCTGCCCTATACTTCTCCCGTCTGAAAGGGCTGTCAGATCCTCTGGACTGTTACAAAATACAGCACTCTTTTTGTCAGACCGAGTGCAGACCCTGCCCAGAGCCAGCCGCACTGTGTCTGCGTTCAGCCTGAGTGTCTGCGTTCAGCCTGAGTGTCTGCGTTCAGCCTGAGTGTCTGCGTTCAGCCTGAGTGTCTGTGTTCAGCCTGAGTTTCTGCGTACAGCAGGAGTTTCTGCGTACAGCAGGAGTTTCTGCGTTCAGCCTGAGTGTCTGCGTTCAGCCTGAGTGTCTGCGTTCAGCCTGAGTGTCTGCGTTCAGCCTGAGTGTATGCGTTCAGCCTGAGTGTCTGCGTTCAGCCTGAGTGTCTGCGTACAGACTGAGGGCCTGATTTACTAATTTGCGAGCGCAGCTTAATCTGCGTTCGCAAATTAACGCACGGTGTTTTTGCGCATTTTACTTGGTATTTATCAAACCAGATCGCGCTGGGCAATCTGTGTTTAGCCCGCCCTATATAGGGCCTGATTTACTAACACTGCGACCGCTGCTTAAACTGCAGCGCACATTAACGCACGGTGTTTTTGCGCATTTTCCGTGGTATTTATTTAGGAAGAGAAAATGAAGGTTCAGCGAGGTGGAGATATTGGTTCACGTTCGCTCAATCACTGAACCTGATTCAATGTGTGTGCTGCTATATTGTTGTTCTGCCCGCCATCACCTACAGCGAGATGTTTAAAAGAACACGATTATAAAGAATATGCTATTGGTGGCATTAATGCATAAACTGTCTATTATAACAATATAGATGTGTACATGGCGAGATTAATAATTTCTACAAGGGACATGGGTTCACTACAATATATATGGACGTGGGTGCAATCAATGGTTCCGATTACGTTCGGAAAGTTTGCGATTTCAAAGTCCACAATTGCGTTCAGAGCCGAACTCGCGGCATTGTATGGGTAGATAGCGATAGTCATGGCTCTGTGTGTGTGTGGGTGTGTGTGTGTGCGCGAGTTCAATGCCTCTCTCTCTCTCTCTCTCTCTCTCTCTCTCTCTCTCTCTCGCTCTCGCTCCTGCGGGCAACGAGAGTGAAGTGTCTTTCTCCCGTGTCTGCGGGGCAACGTGAGTTATAAGTCAATGTTAATGTTGACGGTGGAAAGGGGAGGGGAATTCACTTTTCCACAAACTGGTTGAAATTATCCGGAGGCCAATATTTGCAAATTAGTTTCACCAACTGATGGAATGGAATGTGATCGCTGGGTGGAGGGTTGGATGTCTCTATGATCTGGTCCAGAAATTGAAGTATTGCGTGGCTGGTTAACCTGTACCGTCTAATGATTTGTGGTTCATTTAACTGAAAATGTGTTATACGAGTTGAAAAAAATATTTCTGTGCGCTGTCTCTGTCTTCTTTCTTCGCCTTGCTGTTATCACTGCTGCCATATCAACGTTTTCAGACTCAGTGGAAATGCCCTTCCTGGTTAAGACGTGCTTTTATGAGGCGGAGAATTAGCGCGCAAATCGGAGACTTGCGCTCGCCAGGCAGTTTAGTAAATTCCACGCAATACATCATTAGGCGCACACCTCCCATTAAATAGCGCTTCACGCCTACGTTACCACCCACGTCTCCGTGCCATCCTACCTGTTGGCAGGACACACCCTCAAAGCGTTAATATGCGACTCTACTCAAATGCGCCCCCTTAGTAAATACCGTTTTATGTTTACGACCGCTATTTTACGCCAGAAATGGGCGCAATCCTGTTAGTAAATCAGGCCCTGAGTGTCTGCGTACAGCCTGAGTGTCTGCGTATAGCATGCTGGGCCAACCTCTGAGTGTCCTGTGTGTCTCTGCTCTCCCTCTCACAGGTCCCTCTGGAGTTAAAGTCCAACAGCACCCTGGGCCCAAAGAACGGCATCTTGGTCAAAATCACCAGAAGGGACTCATCACACAGCTCACAGGACTGATGAAGGGATGGCACGAGCCTCTGTTTGGATTAATTTAGTACCGCACTGATTTATTAACTCATTTGTTTGTCTTTCTTCCCAATCAACAGTTAAGTTTTTTACTTTTAAGAAACAAACTATTTTTAAGAATCAAAATGCCCAGTTTGAAATGAGAATATGAAGATAGAAGTGCCTCTTTCAATTCTCCTCTGGCTACAAGCAGAATTAATTCAAGCCAGCAGGGGGAGCTCTTCTTAAGAATAATATTATGAAAGAATGGAATACAGTGTAATAAATAATGTCTGATGTGTCGAAAGGGTGGGCAGAGTTACAAACCCAACCTTTAATCATTTGATCTTGCATACTGAAAACACAAATAAGTTACTGACTTTTGGGCTCAGAATCATACCCCACAAATATATCTGATATTAAACCACATAATCTGTTCAAACTTTACATAAGTACAACATGCCTTGCTGGAAAGTGAAGGACTTCTTTCAGATATATATGTTGGTTTAAAATATTTGCCTTAACCCTGATAAAAAATGCATTAGCTAATCAGGAAGAGGTAGAGTGATGGCATTGGTTCGCTGTTGCATGAAATGTTACTGAAACACTCAGAACTCAGGTGTGTGTTTCTGACACAGGACTCAGGTCCCTGACACTGGAACAGAACCTGTGTGTGTCTGACGGTTGGGTTGGGGCCATAAGCTGTGAGACACCAACCTGCTAGTCCACTTTGACTCACATCTGGGCAGGAGGCTCCAATGGTGTTGTGAACTAAGATGACCCCACACTCAGACAAGGCAATCTGGGCATAGTGAGCCTGATAGAAGAAATGCTTCAGGAGCTTTGAGTTCTCAGATACTGTATTTCAGTTGGCAGAAACGAACTGCAAAGGCTTACTCTTGCACTTTTTCTTTTGACGATCCGTACTAGACAGCTTCACAGGAGAACGAACACAAGGTGAGCCTTTCTGGTCTCGTTGATCTGTGAATGTTATATTCCTGAGACTTGAATGTACATAGTTACAGATAAGAGTGTGGCATTTTTTATGTTAATGTAAGAGTAAAATACTGTGGTATATTCAAGACTGTGCAATATACTGTGAGACTGATCACAGGGTAATTATTTGTTGAGGGAAAGAGAATGAGTTAAGGACAGAATGGGGTGTAATGAAATATCTTACGATATGAATATTGTAGTGAAAAAGTGAAATGTAAATCTCTTCTAAATCTGCACATTAAAATGATTTTCTTCCACAAAGGCTCCATTTAGTGGGTAAACAATGTACAGAAGAAAACTAATAACTCAAGGGTAAAGAGCAGTGACTCTCATATAAGCCATCTTTAAAGAACTATATCAGTGTTCTAATCTGCATTTGAGGAAACACTCCGAGTCAATACAACACTCCACCTCAGGGAGGGGCTGAGTGAATGATCAATAGTATGAGCCACCCAGGGGCGTAGCCACGTGGTGGCCAGGGGGGGCCACGGCCACCATTGGTCAGGGAATGGCCACCCTGCCGGCCCCCACCCAACCTCACAGCACGGTTAAAAAAAATTTAAACACAAAAAACCCGCCTGAACAGAAACGTTATTAAGCTGAAATAAATGCATTAGTATTTTTTTAATCAAGTCGTCTTATATTGTCATTTGTCACCTACGCTACAAGCCCCATATTAGCAGCATGTGTGTGAGTTTTAAAAAACTATTATCAAGTGCCAACCCAAATAAAAGACTGGCCGGAGCTGGCCCCCCCAGAAATAATGTTCTGGCTACGCCCCTGGAGCCACCTCCCAGGGATGAACTGGATTAACAGGTTTCTCCACATGCATATCACGCCATCAAATAATCAGCAGTGCCAAACTGGACCACACTGGTGTAGGTGCACACGCAAATGCTTAGTTATAGTCTTCATTCATTCACCTGACACAAAGACAAGTGAAAATCTGGTGTGGATTTCATACGTTTTATCATGTTTTCATCATTTAAAATAGCGTTTGACTTACAGCAGTAGTGCATTATGTGGAACTATGGTATTTTAAAGCATACAGTTTACATGTGTCACTGTAAGGTGAAAGACATAAGTTGTGGGGGCAGGTTAGTTGAAAACATACATTTTCATAGACAAACACACACCACCATGGGAAGTTATGGTATTTCAAGTAGTACTAGTAAGCTTTTCAAGTGGCATGCAAACAGAAAGACAAATCTAATACAGTAAGTGTACAATGGCCAAGACATATTGAGAAAACACAACAAATATGGATAGAATTATAGGATAGTTATGTTTGACCAGTCATCCTTTATTTGACAGGAATTTCTTAACGGTTTATAGTGGTCTCAGGAGTACTCCACAATGAATTCTGGGTAAACCTGGTGCTTCTCAAAGATGACGAAGATGGATGGATTACTGACACTGTCCACACAGCTGTCGTAGAAGCCCTTCCCCATCTCTCTGGCTGGTGGGCGCAGGTACGCACTCCTGCCCTTAATGTAGTCACCCACCAACACCGTAGCAACGAACATAATCTTCTTGCGGCCACCGCCTAACGCCGAGTATCTGTCTGAATAGGAAGCGTCTCTGGCAAAGTAGCTCCCTGTTACAACGACAATATAAAACAACACAGATACATGCTGTTTAATATGCCCTGTGACCTCAGAACTTTTGCAAAAGACGAGGGTCAATAGGTTTTCCAAGGCCTAAATAAAGAAAGAATGTGAAAGAATATGTTCTACAGTATTTGAGTAAATAAGACTTTTTATGTGACAGCCATGATGTCAAAGGGTACAGAACCTATCATGTATCATGTACATCTTCACAGAACCACTGCAACAATTTGCCACTTTTTGAGGTATGTTTGTATAGGGGGGGGTGCTGCTCAACATTTTTTAATTTTATAGCCAATTCCCTGGCGTAAATACGTCCACTACAAACACGTATCATATTTTCATGGAGGTTACTGCATGTAGACCAGCAGATACTAATTTAAAAGAAATTCCTGCATTCAAATAATGTAGCCTATTATGAAAGTTTGGATGAAATGGTCATTTATTATCACATAAGCATTTAATTATCACGGCAAACAATTACGCTGCACTGAACTGTATGTAAAGTTAAAATAACTAAACCTGTAATTATTTCTTGTGAACGAATATCATTCACGTCTTACTAAACATAGACACTCGAAAGTGAACGAGGTTAATAAGTCCTTTCTGTTTCCTCTTCTGAGCATATGCAGGTTACGTGAAAAAATATCCAAAGACCCGTATCCGAAGACCCAGTCAAAATGAACGAAACATTTCGGTTTTCTCTAGCTTCCCATGCTGAGCCTATGCAGATCACTTGAAAAATGATCCAAATACTTGCATCCGACAGATGACCTAATCGTTCACCTCCCGACTCTGTGTCTTTGGATCAACGTTTCGTTCATCTGCCGGATATGGGTCTTTCGTTCAATGATTCGTTCTTTTGCCGGATATGGGTCTTTCGTTCAATGTTTCGTTCTTTTGCAAACCATGTCTTTGGGTCAATGATTCGTTCTTTCGCCAACCGTGTCTTTGGATCTATGATTCGTTCATCTGCCGGATATGGGTCTTTCGTTCAATGATTCGTTCTTTTGCCGGATATGGGTCTTTCGTTCAATGTTTCGTTCTTTTGCAAACCGTGTCTTTGGATCTATGATTCGTTCATCTGCCGGATAGGGGTCTTTGGATCCTTTTCCATGTGACCTGCATAGGCTCAGTAGCCTACAGTCAGCTAGAGGAAACAGAAATGATTCGTTCTTTTTCCGACTGGGTCTTCGGATACGGGTCTTTGGATCATTTTTCACTTGACCTGCATTCAACGACTAATTTCTGTTTCCTTGGCTTAACCAATGCAACAGTCCCGATGCGCGGTCATGAACGAGAAAAAGAACGAATCTTTTTTTGAGAGGACTCGTTACTCTCGAGTCGTTGTAAGGATTCGTTCAAAATGAACGAATCGTTCACGAACGACACATCACTAATGAACACACCAGTCATCCCCATTAGCCATGCAGGATGTGTATTGTGTAGTTCTGGGAGTGTAAGAAAATCTTCACAGCATCACAGCATGACTAGATCACCAAGTGCTTCCAATTAGCATGATAGAAAGTTTCCTTACGTGCCAAAACTGTTACACACCTTTTCCAAAATGAGAGCCATGGACCCCACAGATTCTCCAGTCAAAGTTCTGTTCGCAGATGGCATCCAGGAGGGCCTGCTCTGTACCATGGAACAACTCCATTTCTCTCGCATCCCCCCGCCCCGCTCTCTCCTTCATCCGGTCTTTTTGCCTGGTGGACAGGAAGCACACACACACACACACCAAAACACTTATGTTCAAGAAAAACTTTGGACTTGGTAACGAGAACTCACTCAGAAAAATATGTTTAAAAAAAAAAAAAACATATTGTTCAGCACACATCTATCCATTCTCGGGAACTCATTCGCACCAATCCCCACACATTGATAATGAAGATAATGGTGGTGAACTGAATGATAAACATAATGGCGTTGGTAATGATGCTAATGATGATGATGGTTTTGCTGAGGATAAAGGCCTTGATTTTGTGAAGGACCCTCACCACTGAAAGACCCTCCAGAGTGAAGGGTTCTGCACACGTTGGATACCGTGGACGGTGCTCCTCTGCATGGTTCTCCTGAACAGGTTCTCCACTCGCTGGAACTCCCCAGAGGAGGATGACAGTGGAACCAGCTGAGGGGATGGAACACAAATAAAAACAGAAGTGATGTCATATGACAGGAGTAGGAATGCCCCCTGTGTTCAAGCCCATGAAACATGGTGCTAGTTATGCCCCTTATTGACAGGTCGTAAATAAACAGTTTATTGATCATTCATCAACAGGAGTGATTATATTAAGGGTGATAATAAATATTAAAAATGGAAATTATATTAAGAGTGATAATTATATTAGGAGTGATAAAGTCACTTCTTACTCTCATGGGTCCTCTAAATATAAAGTACTATACATTATGTTCTGTGAATCAGGGTCGTTTTCTTTCCCTCCTCTACAACACATGATAAGCACTTGATTTAAAAAATACAGACCATTATAATATCACTGTGACTTCAATCAGGTGTGTTGGGGCAGGCCAAAGCCAAGGTCAAACATACTTTTTATCTTTTAGATCTTTAAAACATAGGAGAAATAAAATACAATTATCCTAACTCTTAGTGAAATGGGCCACATGAGAGCCAGTGTTATAATGTTTACCTTGTAAGTATGGCTGGGCAGGGCTGTTTTGTCCCAGTGAGCTGGTACATCTAAAGAGGAGCTGGAGGCCTCCTTGGATCCGCTGGCATGGCAACAAACACAGAAACAATCAACAGGTTCTTTAACTCAACTAATCAAAGCTCTCTCCCCTCCCCAATCCTTTTTTTTAAGGACAAATTAAGTATTTTTCACTGCTTCAAACACGCAACCTAAATTGCTATTATACACGGTTTGCACCTTAGCCATACTACACAGACACATCTCCAGCTCTCACACATGTACCCCAGAGCTCAGCACCTTTTCAGCTTCTTCTCCACATCCTGAGAGGAGATGAAGTGAGGTCTCCTCCGTATCTGTCTCCTGGTTCGGTGCTTTATGTTCTGCTGGTACATTTCTGAGAGAAGAAGAATTGACTTGTATTAATCAATCTTTCAAAGGGTGAAACGTGAAGTGGTGAGTGGGCAAATGCAATGCAGGTCAAATCTGTTTAGTCTAGTGAGAATTGAGTACACTGCTGACCATCTGCATACAAGGATGTGAAGACCTCTCCTTTGTACATCGCTTTGGATAAAAGATTCCGCTAAATGACTAAATGTAGACACAGATTAAAGCACTTAATAAACCTTCAGGTTATGGTCTGCTGAATGCAGCTTGAGGTCATTAAGGCTTTAACTTTAGGCTTTCTTGGTGAACATGTAAGGTGTTCTGAAAGACTAACAAGTGCATCGTGTTGTCTAGGTTACTAGACCTAACCTAACTTACTTACCCTTTAAGTGGAGAACATATTTGTGTCCTGCCGAGCTGAAGTGGACCTCGTCTTCTACTTCTGCCAGATAGATGTTCTCCAGGGTCTGAGAGCTGATAGTGGTGAGGCGCTTTGGTTCACTCTACAAAAATGAAAAGACCAAAGAGCTGATTTTTTTTTATCATCTCTGATCTTTAGCCACTGGGGCTAAACTAAAGTAACAGTATGCAACAATTATACTTCAGGATTAGGGTTAGGATAAGCAGTTTTACCTTAAAATAACAGCTTGAAAAGAATTGGGGTGCTACAATGATTTTTAATATGGAGAATTGCCTCCGTGCCATTGCTATACCAGGGTCCATAGGCTTATAACTGCTAAATGTGAGATTGCCTGATGCCGCCCGGCTTTCTACTGTCTGCCAAACTAGTAAGTAGCTTATTTGCCTTCTTGCTTTGTCTGTTGTTGCACTTGCTTGATGTTTGACTGTGTTAGGACTGTTGTTGAGTAACTAGTTTGTCATAATGTCAAAGTCAGCACATTTAAAGAGATTTCGTAAGTTTTACCCGCTAGCATATCGTTAGAGAATAGCAATTGATCCGGAATGCTTCTTTAAAGCAGCATTTCAGAGTTTTGGTCTAAAACTAGGCAGCTACCCATCTAAAACCATGTAAAAACTGGCAAAAACTGGCAAATATTTCCGTCGAAAGTTATTCCAACCCAAACCACAGAATTACATAGTGTGCAAAGCCTGGACGGCTCGTGGGAAGGACAACTGTGTTCACATGCTGGAGTATCTCTCCAGCAAACTAACTTATATTCAAGGTGACATAAGCAATGGGCCACAAAATGCAGTTGTTTCTCCATAAAGGGGAAGCACTGAAGGGTGCTGCAGTTAGTGTCTGCTGAAGGGTGAGAAGTAATGAAGGGGAAGATGACACTGGGAAGCCCAGGCTCCTTCACTGACCTCCAGCCCATACTCATTCCAGCCCCCCTGGTCATCCAACCAGTACCAGCGCCACTCGGTGGTCAGGATGAAGTAGGGCGGTTTGGTGACGGAGGACGCAGTAGACAGGCGTCGGACAGGTGAGCCCACACAGGTCATGGTGAGGAAGTTCACAGGCTGAGGCCCAAAACTAAAAACAAATGAAAGGATACCTGACTCAGTTAGCACAGAGACAGCTCCTCAGGCTTCCTTTATCTGTCCATACAATTATCTATCAACATGAGCTGTTACTTTATCCTAAACAATCTTAGTATAAGTGAATAAAAGCTTATCAAAAACAAAAATACAAACACATTTTTGTTTTGTATTTGGAGGTGGGAACCATGAACATGATATTGTAAGTGTTCTTCCCCCTGTTAAAAACTTATGGAAAAGTAGGTGGTCCACTAACTAATCTGTGGCCTTCCTCTTCCTGTTTTTTCAGTTAAAACCTGTACATACCTGCACAGGTTAATGCTATTAGCTTTGTGAAATACATTAACCATCTCTATCACCTGGAGTCATTTTCTGGGTTACAGTAGGACCTTTCCACTTCCTCCTGTTCAGACAGGTCTTTCCAAGTCACTCCATCTCTGTCAAGAATCTGCCATTTATATGGAAGGCGGTGGTGAACGCGAATGCACTTATCTAGCAGAGACATACAACACAGAATCAGTTAAACTTTCAACAAAAACACCTAAATATTATGTCATAAAGATATAAACTAAATGTACCATCTGACTGGCATCATGTCATGGACACTTGTAAAATCTGTTCTTCCCCAGTTCGGGGGCTATATCACACAGAGAGAGATGATGATGGCCAGACAGAACCGATTTGGTCCTGACCAGATCCTGTTCCAAAACTGGTTACTATGTGGACACACTTCCCAGAAATCACTACCTTTGAAGCTGCAGCTGCGGCGGATGAAGAAGAGGCAGATTTCATTGCGGTCTGCTTCACTGACTGAGGTGTTGGACAGCTGTCTGACTGCAGGGGACGCTAGAGGAGTAGAGCAGAGGAGTTCATCTCTTAGTAATACAGACATAATAGGAGTGACCAATGACCATTCAAACACCTTCCAAAGCGCTTGACACAGGTACAGGAAAGGTTTAAAAGTTATCAGTAAGTTTGCTCCCTGGGAATCAAACCCTAAGTAAAGTAAGTCAAGGAAATATGTTGGGTTGCCTTAAAAAATATATATATTTTCAGCACAAGCACAGCACATCAAGACAGCACCCAGAACAAAAGTTTACAATCTTTTCATCAGCCAAGACTCACGTTTCTCTGCCTCTTTGACGGCGTGTCTCTCCCCGTGACCACCGATCAGCAGCCGGTTCTTGTAGATAAGGTGGATGTTGCTGCTGTTCTCTGGACTGAGGCCTCTGCCTTTCAGGATCTTCATGCTGCCACTGTCAAACGTGTGCGCCCTCTTACAGGCAGCCCCAAACTTACAGTCCCCCAAAAGGAAGTGCTGGCACACATGCAGACTGGTGCACTTCGACTGGAATCGGCAGGAGCCATGTTCCCCAATACCCTTGTTGTAATGAGAGCAGATCTACAAACATAGTAAAAGAGAAAAATAACTTAATAACTCCATAATGAAATAATCAAGCCTTCTATAATATAAATACAAAGGGCCATTTTAGTGGCCCATGCAAAGTGCTGATAAATAAGCTTAGTACACGGTTTTTAGGTTCCCAATGAATCTGTTCACTGAAGGCCTTCAGAAGGAAATATGAGTTCTAGAAAATGAAATAACATTAACTCAGCTATTTCTTTGTGAAAGTTTCTGAGTCAAGTGAGCCCCCTACTTTTACACTTATATGGGCTTATAGGTATATCTGCATTGATATTGGGGAGGTCTGCAAAAGGGATGTTCAGATGTACAGATTGAACGACTTTCTCAGCTTAAAAAGACGGCAGCACTGCACTGACCTCAGGGAGCAGGTAGGGATCATTCTGGAGAAGTAGACAACAGAGCTCCTGGTCACTCAGTACACCTAACCCGGCTCTCTGCAGAAGAGCTCTGTTAGCTGGGGAGTCCGCTGCGTGTGGGTTTTTGCATTTGGCCCTGTGTCAATTACACAACAAAACATTGTATTAGTTCCAATACATGTAAGGACGCTAGCGCCAGTACCGAAATACCAACGAGAACGAGGAGAGAGCAACATTTAATGGCATGACACTGCTTTGAGTGCTGACTGTTATCAAACAGCCTCTGGTGAAGCTGGTGGGCACAGGTGCACAACATGACTTAAATCGTGTATAAAATCATTTTAGGAATAATTTTTGAACATTAAAAATGAATCTGTTTACACTGAGATTATAATCTTTCAGGTGGTACTGCTAGATTTATGCTAGACTAATTAACATATGGCATGACTTGGAAATATGACACAGAGTGACAAAGTTTGCCACCGTTCTTTGACAACGGCACAAAAATGTCTACTGCCTTGACTGTAAATGAATATCCCCTCAAGTAAAACTAGGATGATAATCTACACTTTTAAATGACTTGAGCCTGCTCATTGCCTGGTTTAAGGAATGGTCTGGTAGGCAACTTAAAATACCGAAACAAGTGAGTAGATCAATAATCTTAGAATCAACAATGTGCTTACCCGAATCGGCACTGACCACTCACAAAATACCTGCACAAGTGTAAATCCTCGCAATTGTCACATTTGAGATTCTGACAGATTCGTAGGTTTGTTTTCGCGATAATCAAGCTGTCCGGACGGAGCCCATTTAAATCACCTGGAGTCTCTTCTTCTCCCTGAGCTATGAAAAATTTCGTTTCGTCGGAAAGTACTGCAAATAGCACTTCTTTTGCAACGGTCATGCTTTGCCTGAGGCTTTGGTCAACCTGTCTGAATGTTAAGCATCCTTGATTTGTGCATACTGTCTTTGTAATGCTCGAAGCGACGAGAGCTGACATTCTATAGCCTACTTTTTAGATTTTACTTCGCCTTTTTACCAAGACCAAGCTGTTGCTTCCTGTGTTGCCGATTTTCATCAGAGTCGAAACTGAAAGCTCGTGGGCGTACTTGGCGCAAGGTCCAGTCTTAAACACTTGGGGCGCCCGATCACATTGAGCCTAATCTCAACAGCTGAAGGCTGATTTCCTGTAATAACACAACACCACAAGCACAGGGCCACATGAACGACTACGCCAGCCTTGATCAAGCTTAGAACGCAAGTGGAAGGTTGAACAGAAGTCAGAACCAGAAACTGTTGTTAATCTTTATTTATGCCACTTGTTGGAAAGATAAATACAGACCACAACCAACACACCTCTTTGAAGACAAACATAGTACAAATAGTTCATTTAGGAATTGAATTGCTTTGTTGATTTATATTAGGAAGCAAATCTTTAAAAAGCTGAATGTTACACATAAAACAATACCTCACAAATACCAGTTTGTTGACATAGTTGATTTCAGGTCCACGAGGGCCTTACTATACTCCCAGCACAACAGAAAAGGATACTCAAACCCTTTCAAAAGTAGGTTGGGATTTAAGCTCTTCCTCTATATTAGTCCATAGAACACAAAAGGATGGTAGGCTTAGCCCCTTTCTGTCCACGAATAAACCAGTTAAAAGCTTGTACACTTTCTGGGCTCCCTCAGCTTGGGCATTCATCAAAGGTCCAAAATGACCAGCTGACAGAGCATTCTCTTAAATAACCACTAGATAAATGCTGCTTAAAGGATAACGTATTCTCCTGTAGGGCTGGTTCTGAGAAATGAAATGAGTGACTGCATAAATCAGTAGTAGTCCACCAACAGCTCTGTGTCTCCACTAGGAGAGACCATGGTAAAGGTTAAGCCAGTGTACAATCAAGCACTGTCATCTGAGTGTAACAAATTCATTACAAACAAATATCTAAATACAACTTATATCTAGAATAGTTGTGTGAATAGCAATAAAATATGTGACTTCATGCTTTATCATATCATGGAGTAACATGCAGTTAAACTAAACTTAACCTAGTCAAACAGCCAGAGCTTCTGTACATGCGCTGCTCATCAAAGTACAATTATATTTTGTACACACTGTTGAGGAGGTGGCCAGTATCCTGCGCTTCAGCACAGAGCGGAAGTGCTAAACATGTGGAACTATAAATCAAACCACCACATTCAGAAACTTGCTCTGGCACTCCGCCCAGACACCAGACACATTGGGAGGTCTAGTACCTGTACTCAATGGCAAACTCTGGGTAAATCTGATATTTCTCAAAGATGACAAAAATGGCGGGATTGCTGTCGTTGTCCACACAGCTGTCGTAGAGACCCTTGGCAGTTCCTTTAGCTGGAGGACGCACATAACGGCCGATGCCTCGGGCGAATTCTCCCACTAACACCCGAGCCACGAACATGATCTTGATGCTGCTGGTGGAGTTACAGTAGTTGTGCGAGTATGCAGCATCTCTGGCAAAGTAGCTTCCTATAGGTCAAAATGAGGGAACATGGTAGTAAATGGGTGTTTTCAAACACATTACTACAAGGCTGCTTCAGTCAGACCATGAAATATAGCACAAAGTGCAAGAGATACCTTTAAAAGAATTTGTATCCATACACCAGCTCCTGCAAGGCACTTGCTTTTTCGTCTAAATACTTTTGTTAAATGTTCAGGTTTCAGGTAAATTGGAGAGTTTGGACGTGAGGAACAGTATGTTGTTGTTCTGCTTACTGTCACATTTGATGGAGGCCATGATGAAAAGTCTATACTTCCTCCAGTTATAGTTTCAGAGATGGCAACAGGATATAGAAAGGAGACAGCACCGATCAGGGCTGTCTCTGGTTGTTTGCACATTTGCATTAAATTGTGAAGGTTTCCTGTTCAGCTGACGCTCATGTCATTTGCATTGTGATAAGCCCAGTCCCCACATGGAAACCTGCAGCTTTTGAAATGGGAAGCAGTCGTGCTAGCAGCTGATGCTAAAAGTCATGTGCTGAAGCCCTCTTGCTACCAAGTCTACTTCCCATGTTCTTGTGGCTTTGTGGAGTGACATTTACTCTGCACAGCTCTGTACCTAAGTTGTGCTGTGCTGTACTGTACAACAACACTCACCCTTTCCGTAGAGCGTGCCGTGGACTCCGCACATCCTCCAGTCAAAGTTCTGCTCACAGATGGCCTCCAGCAGAGAGTGGTCTGTGCCGTGGAAAAGCAGGCGTTCCTCTACAGCCTTGCCCCCATTCCTCTCCCTCATGATCTCCTTCTGCCTGGGGAGGTTGGGGGGTAAAGCACACAAAATTAAGCTAAAACAGACAAACAGTGAGGTAAAGTTTGTATTTCTTACTTGTGAGAATTGGAACTCTTAGAACTTGTAACAGATTTTGTTTACGTGTGGTTTATTAATATACACCAGACTTTATGTTGTACTGATTCTTTAAATTCTAGTTTTCGCCTTGTTATTCATAGTCATCTTCATGTTCTGCTCACGGAAATGTACTGTTCATTATTCGAGTAGCGTCATTATCAATATTACACTTTCAATTCTATATTCACAATTTCAAGCCATTCATTTTTATTGGATGTCTTTGAAGTGTATGTGAGTTCATACACCACAAACCATTGAAAAACCTTCCAAAGTGATCGATTCTGTATCCTTCTGATACTCTGAACAGTGCTGTTGGACATTGTGGTTTTGAACATCTTCTCCACCTTCTGGAAGTCATCAGAGGAGGCTGAGAGTGGAACAAGCTGGAAGCATAAACAACCATATGTGAGTCTAATATGAATTAGTCTCATGGGGTCATAAATATGTATATTGTTGGGGCAAGAGAATGTTGTGTAACCTCATAGCATTCCGTGGGGCTAGAGACTGACATTAGCACAGTTAGTACATTGCAATTCTGCCCAGATAATTCAGGTTGTTTCCCATTAGTGTCTTGTCAAAGTGTGTGTGTGGTTGTTCATTATTTGGTGGTGTGTGGTACTGATGAATGACTGTGTTAATTTCTGACGTTAATGTCATCCGTGACCGTCCACCATTAATGTTCCTTCAGTGTAAATGATCGCCTGCCTTCCTACCGTGCCATTGTGATGAGTTCTTCCTGTTCGGTATGTGTCAAAATGACATCTAGCCTGACATACAAAGGGATGCGATATGCCTCATATCATTCATCACCAGTGTGAGTTCAGTCACCTTGTAGGTAAAGTTAGGAAGGGCAGTTTGATCCCAGTGAGCTGGCACATAAGCAGAGGAGGAGCTAGAGCTCTCTGAAGACTCACTAGAAGAGAAACACAGAGAATACATTACTGCAGATGTACCTGTGTTCATTAATATAAACAATCAAACAACAAGAAGCTATCTGGCCACAAACATCTGTAACTCTAAAGCATATTCCTGATATATATCATGGTACTACAAAATGCACTCAAATGCAGTCATCAAGTACACAGATCTTAAGAGGCATTATTATAAGGAACTGGCATTATTCTGTTATGTTTAACTCAGAACACAGGGGACAAGCGTACCCTTTCAACTTGGTCTGCACGTCTTGAAGAAAGGGTCGTCTTCGGACCTCCCTTTTGGTTTTGTATTTTTGGTTCTGTTGATACATTTCTAAAAAGGAATACAAAAACAAATATATATTACCGCACACTGATCATCAACATTTTTGAAAAAAACATGTAATAAGATTCCTACCTTTCAGGTGGATTGTGTACTGTTGCTCTTTTGCATCGAAGGACAGGTCTGTGTCACCACTGCAGAGGTAAGCTTTCTCCAGTGTTTCAGAGGTGAGCGAGGCCACAGCTGGTCCATAAGCCTGTGAAGAGGACAGAGCTTCCTAAATACCTTAAAGGTGCAGTCAGTGGTTTTTGAACTCAAAAGCCAATCAAATACATTTCTCTCCCTGTTTAGCCTAAGACCATTGCTCCTCAAGGAACATTATAAATTGGATGGCATAGTGCATTGCTCTATGTTATAGGCCTGGTATTTGTTGCTTTGTGTTAATGTTTACCTCTGTTTCAAATACCTTGGATCTCACCTGTAATAACCTGTGATTACCTGCAGTTGCCAGATGCCATTACGTAAGATCTGGCCAAACCCTTCTCACTTTCTCACACGTACTCTGCAGCTGCTTACCCAGCAGCAGGACATGCAGTTTACACTCCACCTACCCTTTATACTTTTGGTATTGGGTTTTGTGTTCTCGTTATGTTCTTTTTCATTTTGTAAACACTCGGTCCAAGCCACTTTACAGTGCCAGGTATGTGTATGAACACTGGAGTTTTTCTAAGTGCACACATAGAATGGACAGCTAGCAGACCGTGAAGAGAAATTTGTTGAATTTGACAAAAATTGTATTGCAATACAACCACGGACAACACCTTTCTTTTCATCCAAATATCTTTACCTACTCATATAAACGTTTCATAGGAGGCACAAGTTGTGAGTCTGATCACACCAATATCTTTCTCCGCCAAAGACCAACTCATTCAGTGCCACTGGTGAACATTCTGTTCTACAAACTGTAGCCACTCACTGACCTTGACTCCGTACTCATTCCAGCCCCCTTGGTCATCTTCCCAGTACCAGCGCCACTCGGTGGTCAGGATGAAGTGGGGCGGTTTGGTGACAGAAGAGGCAGTGGACAGGCGCCGGACCTGTGAGCCCGCACTGGTCATAGTGAGGAAGTTCACGGGCCGGTCCCCAGGGCCTTTGTCATTGGTTGGGCTGCAGTAGGCTGTCTCGATCTCCTCCTGATTAGAAAGGTCTTTCCATGTAACACCATCACTGTCCAAAAGCTGCCATTTGTATGGAAGAGCGTGGTGGACACGAATGCACTTATCTACAAAGCAAAGGTAGAGAAGTACTTATGGCCAAAACTTTCATTTCTCTCAAAGACTTTAGTTATGCATTTTTAATTCATAAAAACAAGACTTCAGTTTCCTCAAGCCTTAAATAATATAACCACTTAGCCTTAACCACCCACGCATACAGTATATCTCTATAAAAGTGATTAGCACAATCAGGTAGACAACACTAAGGGTACTATGTTTCTGACTACAATTCACGGCCTATGGTCATGCCTTTGAAGCTACAGCCTCTGTGGATGAAGTAAAGGCAGATTTCGTTGTGGTCGGCTTCACTGATCGAGGCGCCTGAATGCTGTCGTGACTGCTCTCTGACAGCAGGTAGCGCAAATGGGAGCTTTGGTCCTGGGGAAGATATGGTCTCTGAAAAACAAAGATAAATCAATGTTTCAACTTTAAATTATTTCACATTTATTTAAATATGTTTTAATGTGCACTGCATAGTCTCTCTAAGTCTGAGTGTGGCCTTTGGATACATTAACTAATAGTGAAATTATCACTTGTGCAGTGTCAGGTAGAATACATTAGTTCCCACACCGGACCGGCAAATTTGTGCAGTGGAGATTTGACACATATTCCTATCATTGCTACTTGGATTGCTAAATCATTGCTACTCACCTCGTTTACTATAGGCCGTTTTCATGGCGACTGGCCTCTCTCCACTCATCAGCAGTCGGTTCTTGTAGATCAGCTGGAGGTTTTGAATGTTCTCTGGGCTGAAGCCTCTGCCGTTGAGGATCTTCATGCTGCTTGCGTCAAACATGTGTGCCCTCTTACAAGCGGGCCCAAACTTACAGTCCCCCAGAAGGAAGTGCTGGCACACATGCAGACTGGTACACTTCGACTGGAATCTGCAGGAGCCGTATACCCCATTACCCTTGTTGTAATGAGAGCATATCTGGAAGGTTTTCAAAGATGTTTCATAAAAAACAAAGCTCCTTTGAATACGATGAATGACAACAGATTACGTTGAGCAAATGTTTCCCTGTTTCCTGAAGAGAGGCACACTTATAGCCTACTAATCATTCAAAAGACTGAAGAGCAAACTAGGCTACATCTAACACTGGGTGAGTGTAATAGGCCTAAATGCTCTTTAGTTGTGTTTTTCTTTCACAAGATTGGAATTAGCTTGTCTGGTCATTATTCTCAGTTAATTAGAATTTACTTAATGCTTAAAGTCATATAATAAGTATTTTGGGATATTTGCTACTAGGCTATGCACTGACCTCAGGCAGCAGGTACGGATCATTCTGTAGGAGTAGGGAACACAACTCCCCTACACCTAGTTCACTCAAACCCGTTTTCTGCAGAAGCGCCCTGTTCGCCGGGGAGTCAAAGCTGTGTGGGTGTTTGCATTTGGCCCTGTTAAATTAAATATATATTAAATACACATACACGTACAGATATTTCTTAACTTGCTATAGTCCTAGTTGAAAAATCTGGTGAAATACAGTGACCTAGCCTACCCAAATGCAGGTATTGATGGTGCTTGCTCACCCTCAAAAACTACACTGGCCGTACAGGCTACGCACATACACACGCACACATAGCCTACACCAGCAGAGAGAGAGAGAGAGTATATGTCTGATAACTTACCCAAATCGACAATTCCCGCAGACAAAATACCTACATAAGTGTAGAAAAGTGTCACAATGAAGGCATTGGAGATTTTGACAGACTCGTAACGTTGTTTTAGCGATGACCAGACAGTTAGGTCGAATGCCTGTAGGATTGAGGGACTTCTCTTTACCATCAACTAAGAGGAATTTACTCTCGTCCAAGAGCTCTCTAAACAGTACATGTTCTGCGACTGCCATTTTTCGTTGTAAAATTTGATTGAGCTTTTTAAACCCTAAACATCCTTGGTTTTGACAGAGGATTGTTATAACGGAGAGGTCGATCGGGGACGACATTTCTGCATTAGTCCTACGAGCTGTCATCTCACTGGAGCCCCGGAGGCGTAGGCTACTGATATACCCGGAGTCTCGTTTCATCAGAAAGGAAAGCGAAACTGTTGCTTTGAACCTGCTATTACATCTGCATGACAAGTGAAGGCGCTGGCTCTAGGTATCCTATCCTATCCATTACATACTCGAGCAATGGTACGTCTAATGATGCTAGCCTGTTAGATCAGTTATTGTGAAATCAGTGATTTACCATTAGTCATATCAGTCATAGTCTATTGTTAAAAACGGGCTACAATCGAAAGCACCCCCACAATTAAACATTTTGTTTTGATAAGCCAACATGTCTTTATCCTTTTTAATATTACTGTAGTCTACATAATATGTCTACATTGGTATTATCCCTGAGGACGCACACAGACGTCCAACCTGACCTAGTCCACCCCAGCGTGCCCTATGCTCTAGACCTAGAGCTTCTCAGTAAGCGGATCTGGAAGCACACCATGGTTCTGTTCACAGGAGCAGATTTTCTTGGAGATGTAATCATTGAGGAGTACATTGAGAGTGAAGGCGCTGCCTTGAAATGGCTCATTGAGAAATGTGGGAACAGATACCACATTCTTAACAATGAAAACACAGACGACGACACACAGGTGAAAGCACTGCTAGACAAGATAGAAGAAATGGTGGCAGGAAATGGAGGCTGTTATGAATCGCACAAAAAGATTGTAAAGAAGGACATGAAGCAAAGGGTGAAAGAGAGAGCAGTAATGGTGAAAAAACAGACAGAGAATCACACATTGCGCATGGGTGAGTGTAGAAAATTAAAACCATACAACCATCTCTAACATTACATTGATTATCATTTTAAAAGCAAATAGCAAATTACGTCAGACTATCAACTGCATTTATTTTGAATCAAAATACTCACCTTTACTTACTCCTATACTCCTACTCCTCACCTTTACCATTGACTGGACCTTTACAGGGGCCCAGCCATTTCTGTAAGCCATCAGTGAATAGTCGTCATCTTAGTACCAATCATCATGGAGAAAAAAACAAGTATAGCAAGTGAAAGTAACAATATTTCAATTATTTCCCACTAGGAGATGCTCTCCATCTCTCAGATGTGAGGATTGTGCTGCTGGGACACATGGGAGCTGGGAAGATTTCAGCAGGAAACACCATCCTGGGTAAGGACGCATTTGACTTAAAGAGCACAACTCAATGTGTGAAGAGAGAAGGCGAGGTGGCAGGAAGACGTGTTACTGTGGTCAATGCCCCAGGATGGTGGAGAAATTACCTCTCAGAGAAAACCTCAGAAATTACCAAACAAATTTTGTCGAAGAAAAGAGCAGCTAAGCAACATCTGAAGATCCCTAATGTGTGGAAACATGTCCTGCTATTGTTCACCTGTGGGGACTGGCTTGGAGGTACAACCATTGAGCAGCACATTGAGAGCGAAGGGGATGAGCTAAAGCGGCTTGTCAACAAGTGTGGGAACAGATATCACGTCCTCAACAACAAGCAGAGAGATGACGGTGCACAGGTCAAAGAGCTTCTTGAGAAGATAGAGGAGATGGTTGCTGGGAATCATGGGAAACTTCTACAGTTCAAAAAACCTGTGGTTACACCAGAAGTGCAACAGCTGACATCTTCCCGGCGGGCTGAAAGTTACCAATTCTTTCCACCTAACTGTAAGGATTGGCACAACATTCACTAACTTTACTTAAATATTACTTGTACAATGAAGTAGGCAGATGAAGGCTCAGTTTCACCAGGTGAAAGGTAATAGATATGCAACAAAGGGTATTAAGGACACGTACTTCACCCTCTCTTCATGACAGTCTCGTATTATCAGGCTAATTTATTCTGCGTCATACATATTGGGCCTGCTGTAATAGTATACGTCTTCATGTGATTCACATTAATCAAACACCATACATGTGTTCCCACAATAAGATTAATTTACTTAATGATAAATACAACTGATATTCCAATCATCTGATTTTCTAATGTCTACCAAAAGAAGTATCTCTCTTATTTTCTTTTAGTCAGTGCTGAGAAGAGATCAGAAACATCATCCTTCAGAGGATCACAAGCATCTCTCGGTTCTTCATCCACAAGCTCAGGATATGAGTCTGCTACTTCTGATGCTGGATCCAGCAGATTTTCAAAGATCTCCACGAGAAAAGGAAATCTTGCAGTGGTCTTTGAAGATCAGGAGAGATTTAAACATTAGACCAGTACAACAAGAAGAAAAAGAACTATAACTGAATAACTATTGTTTGCTCAAGTTTCATGTATTTTATTGTCAGATGCACAGAACAACGTAACAATACATACGTTAGAACTTGAGAGCATTATCAACCAGCCCACAATACAAAGTGGCTGAACTTCTGTCTCCGCCATATTGGATTGAGGCCTCCCTATTAATTCCATTGTACCTAAATGTGTGTAATTACTTGTGTTCTGCTTCATGAAATACTGTTTTTCTGTTATATTGTTACAATTTAACATTGATTTTCCGTTAAAAATGCAATCATAACACGTTTTTACATCGTTTGACTTCACGAAGGGTGTTTCTATGGGACACGGGTCCCCATTCACTTTGAATGGTGTGACGTCATCAGTTGTTTGTTTGACCTTTTTTTCTCAGATTTTTTAAAAACTTACCTAGAAGTAGACACTGCCCTATGTAAAAACCTTGTTAGTGTAACTGAAAAATACTTCGGAGGGGATTTGCAAGGTGTCTGGGCCAGCTATCTAATGTTAGCGCTGTGATTGGTTGTTGACCTGTCAATCTCACTATAAACGTTTCCGTCACCACCATAGACACCATTGACTGCTTCAGCCCGTTGCTGTGCTGGAATAAAAAGCACTATAGCGTTTACATTTCTCAACCGATTTCACTGAGTCGCTTTAATATTCAAGGGTTTATGATCTACGTGAAGTACCAGAAAAAGTTTTGTTTCCATGTTACTTATAATCTCGATAGTTAGGCTATAATCGCCATTCGCCATACATGTATGTTTATGATAATCTCTGCTAGACGCTCACTGTTCTTGTGTTCTTGTGCTCCCACAGCTCAGCATGATTGAGAAAAAATTGAAAAAAATCTGCAAATTGTAATATTATGACTATGAGGAATTATAATACACAAGTGGCATGTAACGTGGTCATGTGCACTTCTGTGTCCCTCCTCGATAGGGTTACAGTTTTTTTTCGAGAGGTTAGATTTGATATTGATATTGGCTTGGTATTGACTTGTAATATTGATATATGCACATAAAAGCAACATCATTTCAACCTCTTCGTCATATGAATGATTCCTTCACCGACCAAGGCTGATAAACCACTGACTACACTTCAACGTATTTATATAGTGCAAAAACAATACAATTGCCTCCTTAGAGGTGGTAATAGGGGAGGGGAAACAATCAGGAACATGGCAGAAAAATGGGCAGACCAGGTGAGATCATTGCTGATGTTCACCCCCAGGAACCTGAAGCAGCTGACCTTTTCCACTTTAGATCCATTGATGTGTAGGGTTGCATGCTCCAGCTTCTGCTGTCTCCTCAAGTCCACAAACATTAGTCTTGCTGATGTTGAAAGTGAGGTTATTATCCTTTCACCATGTTGTCTGGGTATCAACCTCCCCTCTGTAGGCTGACTCATCACTCTCATGATGAGGCCAACAATGGTTGTGTCATCAGCAAACTTAACGATGAGATTGGAACTGTGCGATGCCGCTCGACATGTGTGAACGTCATGTGTGAACAAGGAGAACAGGAGGGGGCTGAGCACACAGCCCTGGGGGTTGCCTGTGTTTGTGATCACTGTGGCTGAGGTGCGGTCACAGATTTTCACCACCTGTGGCCTCCCGTCAGGAAGTCGAAGATCCACTTGCATAGGGAGGTGTTTAGTCCCAGGTCCACGAGCTTGGAGACGAGTCTGGAGGGGATGATGGTGTTGAATGCTGAACTGTAGTCAATAAACAGCATTTTCACAAACGTATTCCCTGGGTCCAGGTGGGAGTGCGCAGTTTGCACAGTCAGGGCGATGACATCGTCTGTAGAGCTGTTGGACTGGTATGCAAACTGCATAGGGTTCAGGGTGGAGGGCAGTGAGGAGCTAATTAATGATTTGACTAGCCGCTCGAAGCACTTCATGATTACAGAGGTCAGTGCTACTGGGTGATAGACACTCATGCAGGTGACCCTAGTAGTCTTAGGCACAGGGACGATGGTGGTCCTCTTGAAGCAGGTGGGAAGTACAGACAGGCTGAGGGAGAGGCTGAAGATGACACTGAAGACCCCTGCTAGCTGGTCAGCACAACCCCTGAGGGTCCTACCTGAAATGTCATCTGGGCCAGGTGCCATGAGGGTTGGACTTTTGGAAGCAATGCTGGCAATGCTCAGCTACAGGTAATCCATGGAATTATTGTATGTGCAAAAGTAAGTGAACAGCCAGCTGCATTGGTAAAGTCAAGCAGGTAACAGATTCGGTGAAACATATTTGGGTGCTTAATTGCTTAATAATAAATCAGGTAAACGCAAACATAGAAATGTCTGCATTTTAAAAATTCATATGAATTTGGACTACTCTTTTCTTTTGAATAGACATGATATTTCCCAGCTGCTTATTGTCTCAAAGTTATTTATTAAAGGCATATTTTGAAATTGCAAGGCAGTGTATTGTGGATTTATCATCACAGAAGAAATTGAGCTATGAGATTATCATGATATACAGTTTTGGACATATCACCCAGCCCTAGTCCAGAAGTGAATCCGCCAGAACCTAAAGCAGCTCTACCGGATCAGCACCACCTCAAAGCCAAGTCCATTCCAGGGTCGGCTCCTTATGCAAGACCCCTCACATGAACCAAGGCTGGTCTTTCTACTACTGTGGTGGGGTTATGCATACTTTATGACGTCTTCTGTTATAGATGGTGCTTCTGGCAAGTGTGCTTGCTCATGTCTTATTAGCCTCCTCTCATAGACCAGAGGGTAATGGTGATTTTGCCGAGACTGTGGGAGTCAACTCCATGTCCCGCATGACCTGCAGGGGGCACTGTGGGGTTGCACTTGTTCTAGGTCATGACTCTAGATAATGTCATCTCAGAATCCCCTCGGCTGTATTCAGCACTGAGCCCACGGGCAGCTGTATTCTTCAGATTCACTGATGTTTTCCCACAGAGCTTCTTATCCCACTGAGCATCTGTACCAAGGTCACATCTATTCTAGTCACATCTATTCTAAGCAAAAATCCTCTTCAAACGGGGTTTAGGCACTTTGCCGCAATGCTTTCACTTCTGTCTGCCCAGTCACCCTGTTCTGGAAGGACTGTGTGTAGTGTGCTGCACATAACCTTAACCAGGTTCCAGCTGCTGGGGGGATAGTCTGGGTAGTTCCAGGGTCAGACCCATTCTATGTTCAGGAGCTGTCTAATATTGTGTTTGTGGAGCACATTACGGCTATCTGAAAGCACTGAGCTATTTGTGCTTTGCCTTAATCACTAGTAGAAACTGCCATGCATGGACAGTGTGTCACCTTTGAAAGTAGGTAGTGTATACGTTTTCATGTATGTCACAACAAGAGATCTCCACTGATCTCGTTACTATTTAAGCTAATGATTACTTTGTAAAAATATAAAGTTTTTAGTATAGCATGCAGCCTACAGCCAAACCACTGTTTAGGACTGTTTTGCTGGCTGAATACTTTAAATAGCTTCATCTCCCAACAGTTCATCTCTGTCAAACCTACAGCTGACACTCCTGGGGGGTAAATGGGGTTCCTGAAACACAATCTTGCCTCTCGAAATTTCAGAGACATTCAGGTGCCTCCGTGTTACCCCATATCTCTGGAAATGATCCCCAAACCTATACCATCCATCCTGCTAAACACAAAGTCATCTTCAACCCAACTTTTTACAGAATCAGTCCACAGCTGTTTCATATCACAACCTGACAACCATCTACAGAAGTACTATGGGATAGGCTGGAGTGCTCCAAACCAACCGTGGCAGACTGTTTGTCAAGTCATATGTGAATGTCATTGATCACATTCTTCTGGGAATAAACGCACAAGTCAGAACATTGAGTGCAGCCCTTGGCAACTTTTATCCGGTAATGATCTGAGTTTTAAAACGACAGTTGGACTACCACTGAACTGCCTATCTGACTCCTTTGATTGGTTTAATATGGACACTATCCCAGGTATGCAACGCCCCCTACTATCTCCTTGATCATATACTGTATATAACATGACATCATATATTATTCTGTGTATTTAATGGTTGTAGGATATTTTCTATACTGTTTTGGTAAATTGAACATTGATTGAAATCTAGACTGGTTTAGAAAGGGATTCGTCTCTCAGCCTACAGGACATTACATTAAGCCATAGCTGATCATATCGATTTTTGCGCCGGGGACGGTTAAAACATGCTGTGGGATGGTCATAAAACAGCTGCAAATCACTATCATCTCAAACACAAACCAATCACTAAGTATGCTAAGTCCTTTACTGAAATACACTGGGGAGTTTTTCAAAATGATATATAAACTGTGTTGGTGCAGAAAAGTGCCTTTATTTTCAAACAGATAATTTATGACTTGCACCTGACTATCTTTATAGACACTGTGCACATGACGGTTAAATGCAAGAGATGATATTTGAGCTGTAGACACACTTGCTAGAATCGTTCAACCTCTTACAAGTCAAGACAAGACACATTCACGCTGCAGAGTTAAACCTTTACCCTTCAGCACTTTAACACACACTTACACAGACATGTTTGCACACAGTTCTTTTACTTCTTTCATGAATATTAAAGGAATACTTATGTTCGCATAGTGATTTTCTGCAGAGTGATTTTATATTATGTTCTCTCTGATTCTGTTATAACTTGTATATTTGTCCTGTTCCAGCTTTTTGGAATTATTGGATGTACAATTTCCTCACTGAAGAAACAGGACAATGAATATTTTAAGTGGCAACTGATTGCCTGGTCCAACATTTTAACGTTCATTTCACAATTTTTGACCTATAAGATTAGAAAGATCTAAAGTATGCGGATCACACTGCTGGGGCCATCGCAGAGAACTCACAGGTTTTGGAATATTTTCTGTCTTGCCAAATCTGCTTCGAGACCTTTAGGGACCCAGTGTGCCTTGACTGCAACCACAACTTTTGTAAGATGTGTGTGTAAATCCTGGGATCAGAACGAAGACAGAAGCTGTCCGGTCTGTCAGAGGCCGGACTTCTCCCAGGAATCTAAACCCTGAAGGGCCTCGCTGACGTGCTTTCTGAGAGGATTCATGACCACAGAAATGCAGAGATGAACCAGGAGGTGCTGTGCACCCTTACACGCTGTGAGGCCAACATGGTTCTGCATGAATGAGAACAAACTGATATGCGAGGGGTGGAAGGGTGTCAAGAAGCACACTGGACACAAGCCCATGCGTCTAGAAGAAATTGTGGAGGATAGGACAGTAGGGAAGGAAGGTACAACAGACCCCTGAATTAACACAAATGTTGTTTGACCTTCAGTAAAATTGTATTATCTTGAGTTCTCACTATAGCCACACACAGACAGGTTCAACACATGCACACCCAATACAAAAATTACACACTAACACTCACTACTAGTTTCACCTTGTAATGTAAAATAATTAAAAAACAAATACTTTTGTACATTTGAAAAAAATCCGGTCTGCAAAATTGTATTAATTCCATCCCAATTTTATTCACATAGCACTCAACTTCTCTGGACTTGGATAAAATGAATAAGCAACTGTAATATGCAAAGACGTTGAGAAGGCCTACGTGCTGATGAAGAAACACTCAGCGGTGAGCTGTGAGACAACCCAAACTGTCAGCAAGCAGGAAAAAAGCACTCCTTTGTCATCAATTAGGAACTATTATGTAATGTACAGGTAATATGTTCACAGGCCCACAGTGCACTTGTTCTGAAGAAGATCAAGGCAGTTTGAGAAACTTCATCAGTTTCTGAGAGAGGAAGAGGAGGCTAGACTGACTGCAGTGAGGGAGGAGGCTGAGAGGAAGAGGATAATAATTGAAAGAGGTTTGAAGATCGTTCTGCGATAGATCCATGCTCTGACAGAGTCTATCCGTCGGGTGGAGCATGACCTGAAGCAAGACAATGTGACATTTTTGAAGGTAAAAACTCCAGTACAGGACCTGGCTTTAGCATAGATCCTCACCACATCAGGAAAGCGTCCATTCTATAGCCAGCCGCTGTCTTAAAACTTGCATACACGGGTGTGCCAGGACATGTCTGCACCATCCACAGCTGCCTTAGCTATCTATCAGAGCCATAACATAATAGGCTAGTTTCAAGTAAAGAAAATGTTCCCATAGGCCCACTGCAAATCCTTTCCTCATTGGTTGACCAAAATGCTTTTGTCTAATGAATGCATTTTCCCGTTCAATTCTAGGACTGTAGTCGTACCAGGGCAAGGTGAGATTTTTATGACAGCGTATTTTTATCTCTTCTGTGTGGATGTCTGCATATTACATGGTTTGACTTAGTTATGCGTGTGATTGCAGAGCCCAGTGCACACAGCAGGACCCACAGCTGCTCTCAGGGGCTCTGATAGATGAAGCCAAACACCTGGGCAACCTCAAGTTCAGAGTCTGGGAGAAGATAACAGAGATTGTGAAATATAGTCAGTACATATACAGTACACTGCAGTGTGATTGATCTAAAAAGGTGAAGTGCCAGGGGGCACCTGCTGTGAGTACTTTAAGAACACAACATGGAACCCTTGAAAGGGGAAACCCTTCATTTGTTGCCATTTGGACGTAAGGGAAGGCCCTGCTTTTACAGTTCAGTCATTCTCAGCACTTGGTCACACCTGCATATGAGATACTCATTCAAGATTGTGTCTGTCTCTATGATGAAAACCGAATGCTTCCAACAATGTGTGCTTCTGAATATAACTCAAAGTTGTTGAGCTATTTGCATGAAGGTGCTGTGAAACCACGACTGTGGCATAAATGTCGCCTCTAGTCAGCATGATGTTTTCAAGCGCTTCATTGTGGAATGTAAAGCATTTCTTGAGTGCTGATGGTGGGCCTGTTAATCACCATATATTTAGCCCCCTTCACTAAGTTTAGATTGTGTGAGGCTCTTTTGTCCCAGAATTCACTTTTTCCCTCCGTAAAACCAACCACAAATGGTGTCAAAGGGCAACAGACATGGTGGGGAGTACAGGACAAATCAAACAAAAGTACTTATACAGCCGCGGAAAAAATTAAGAGACCACTTCAAAATTATCAGTTTCTCTGGTTTTACTATTTATTTGTATGTGTTAAAGTAAAATGTACATTTTTGTTTAATTCTATAACCTACTGGCAACATTCCTACCAAATTTCAAATAAAAATATTGTCATTTAGATCATTTATTTGCAGAAAAAGGACAATTGGTCAAAATAGCAAAAAAGATGCAGTGTCTTCAGATCTCGAATAATGCAAAGAAAACAAGCTCATATTCATTTTTAAACTACACAATACTAATGCTTTAACTTAGGAAGAGTTCAGAAATCAATATTTGGTGGAATAACCTTGATTTAAAATCACAACTTTCATGTGTCTTGGCATGCTCTCCACCAGTCTTTCACATTGCCGTTGAGTGACTTTATGCTACTCCTGGCACAAGAATTCAAGCAGCTCGGCTTCTTTTCATGGCTTGTGACCATCCATCTTCCTCTTGATCACATTTCAGAGGTTTTTTTATGGAATTCAGGTCTCGTAATTGGGTTGGCCATGACAGGGTCCTGATCTGGTGGCACTGCATCCACACCTTTACTGGCCTGGCTGTGTGGCATGGAGCATTGCCCTGCTGGAAAAAACACTTCTCAGAGTTGGGGAACATTGTCAGAGCTAAAGGAAGCAAGTTTTTCTTCCGGGACAACGTTGTACTTTGCCTGGCTGAGGTTTGTAAAAGACCATAAGGATTGAACCAAAGCGGACTGGAGGGTCTTCTAGTTCGTCTTCTCTGATGAGTCCAATTTTCAGCTTTGCCCAACACATGGTCGTCTGATGGTTAGACGGAGACCTGGAGAGGCCTACAAGCCACAGAGTCTTGCACCTACTGTGAAATTGGACTCATCAGAGAAGACGAACTTAGAAGAACCTCCAGTCCGCTTTTTTCAATCCTTATGGTCTTTTACAAACCTCAGCCAGGCAAAGTACAACGTTGTCCTGGAAGAAAAACTTGCTTCCTTTTGCTCTGACAATGTTCCCCAACTCTGAGAAGTGTTTTTTCCAGCAGGGCAATGCTCCATGCCACCAGCCAGGCCAGTAAAGGTGTGGATGGAGTACCACCAGATCAGGACCCTGTCATGGCCAGCCCAATTTCGAGACCTGAATCCCATAAAAAACCTCTGAAATGTGATCAAGAGGAAGATGGATGGTCACAAGCCCTGAAAAGAAGCCGAGCTGCTTGAATTCTTGCGCCAGGAGTAGCATAAAGTCACCCAACGGCAATGTGAAAGACTGGTGGAGAGCATGCCAAGACACATGAAAGTTGTGATTTTAAATCAAGGTTATTCCACCAAATATTGATTTCTGAACTCTTCCTAAGTTAAAGCATTAGTATTGTGTAGTTTAAAAATTAATATGAGCTTGTTTTCTTTGCATTATTCGAGATCTGAAGACACTGCATCTTTTTTGCTATTTTGACCAATTGTCATTTTTCTGCAAATAAATGATCTAAATGACAATATTTTTATTTGAAATTTGGTAGGAATGTAGCCAGTAGGTTATAGAATAAAACAAAAATGTACATTTTACTTTAACACATACCAATAAATAGTAAAACCAGAGAAACTGATAATTTTGAAGTGGTCTCTTAATTTTTTCCGCGGCTGTATATAGTAGTGGTTAATTTTTTACATGTGGCTGTTATTTTCAGACCCTTGACCCCAACACAGCGGATAGCTGGCACTATCTTTCTGAAGACATGACCAGTGTGAGGGAGAAAAGAACCAAACAGGAGGTGCCGAACAACCCGGAGTGCTTCACAAAATATGTCTATGTGCTGGGCTCGGAGGGCTACGCCTCAGGCAAGCACTGCTGGGAGGTGGAAGTGGGGAACCGAAACAAGTGGAGCCCAGGTCTAGTCAAGGAGTCCATTCAGAGGAAAGATGAGACGTTCATGAAAACACAGTTTGGATTTTGGACACTCTGGATGACTTAGAACAGATGCACTGTTGGTGGTCTGCTCAGTCCTCTGGAGAAGAGACCAGAGAAGGTCAGAATCCAACTGGATTTTGAGAAAGAGTGCTGTCCTTCTACGATCGATGCCACTGAAATTACCTATATTCACATGTACAAAACCACTTTCAAGGACAAGCTGTTCCTATTCTTAAGCACAGAGACTGATGAAAGTCAGACAGGCATCCAGATTAGCCCATTCAATCTTTCCTTGATTGCAACCCAATAGATGAAAAGCATACAGAAGTGTGTAAAGGCATTCATTGCATTAATTCTGTACTTTGAAGGTTTGTATGTCCACTATATGGTTCTCAACTCGGATGAATTGTATATTACTTGTCAGTGCCCAACCTATAATTAATTCAATTCAATGTATTTATAAAGCACCAAAACAATTAAATTGTCCCAAGGAGTTTACAGAACCCAGGGCTGCTTGCATACATGTACACGTACACAATACATACAAACTTAAGATGGTATGTATGAAAACGTAACAGTAGATAAGATGGGGAGAGAGCATTCAAGTATTGTAGAACAGCTTAGTTTATCACAAGGGTAAGTAGAGCATTGAGACAGAAAATAAGGTCAATAGTGGCATTTAACTACATACGCGTAAATAGGCTAGCACAAAGTATGTAGATGTTTCATGAGCAGGGTAGAGTTAATGCACGACAGAGTGGTGGGGATGTGTAGGTGTAGGCAGAGGGTTGTTGCTAGATCAGGTGGAGAGACTACAGCCGCATCCCATAGTCAGACTAGGGAAGAGAACTGCAACTCTTGTACGAAATGTGCCCTATAAATAAAGTCAACATGTGTTGTCTGTAGTTCAATTTTATTTATTTGGGGAATTTTATGTTTGTTTCATTTTGATGAGTTATCTTTAGTTATGTTGGTGAATGGGAGTTTTAGTTATACAGGACAGGATAATTACATGTTCCCAGGCCACTCTGCCTGAATATTGCTGTTAGAATAAAAGTAACACCTATGAAGTTTTAAATATTTTACAGCAAAAATAATGATATCTTCAGTAGTTTATAGATAGTTACATAATGTGGAGTTAAAATAAAATCAAATTGAACTTGTCAAACTCTCATTTCTGATTTAAAGTATTGATTTAAAATCTCCTTTACCTGTTTATTATTGTTTTTTTTTTAATCTGAGATTAACCTTTAGTTACACTAGAGTCAACAACAGAAAATAGATACATTTATGGCAAAGGATAGTCTTACTCAGAAACTAGACCCCGCCAGACCGGAGTCAGATCTGGCTGAGGGAACTGCGAAGTTGACGTGCCAGTGCTGTCATCCTTTTATCCTGTGGCGCCATCTATCGTTTGTTCATGGTGCAAACTTCGAGAGTAAAGTATCATGATGATTGTCACAAGTTAAAGGTCAAGACACTTGAGAGCCATCTGTTGTAACCTCAAGAAACAGCCCTGCCTTCCTCCAGTAGTATTTTCTGTGACCTGCTTAGCGGCACACCATTTCCAAAACTACGTGAATTACCCGGGTTCCGTTAGCGCGGTGAGGTAAATAATCGGACATGGCAATGCAATCGCACATTATGATACGCTTTCTGCGCTGTCACATCTGCTCGGAAACTTTAGATGAACCCGTGTCTCTCCGCTGCAATCACAGCTTCTGCCAGACCTGTCTCTCTCAGTACTGGACTGAAGCGGACTGTCGAGACTGCTCAGTGTGCAAGAGAGAACTTTCCAAGGAAACTCCAGGAATCAATATTTTTCTTAAGGAGCTTGCAGATGACTTTGCAGGAAGAACACAACTTGATAAAACCAAAAACCAAGATGCCGTGTGCCGTAAACATCCCAAGATGCCAACATGGTTGTGTGTGGATGAAGGGATCACAGTGTGTGAAGAGTGTCAGCATCCACTTCAGCACGCTGGGCACAAGCTGAAACGTGTGAAAAAGGCAGTGGAGAGTGTGAGGGTAAGAAAATGCAATCCATAACTCTCCATGGACATATATCATATCTTATGCCACTTGTATAAGTATAGAAGCATCCTGGTGTTAATGTATGAACCGTGGCTTGACGCTCTACAGTTGCTAAAAAAAACTGTTAAGCGAGTAAATATCCAGACCGCAGGGTTAAAACAGGACACGGTCTCTGAAACTAATTTTGCCCTCTCCTTAAAGCTGTCATGGGGGGGAGAGATCGGATTCCGACATTCTATACCAGTCGTGAACGCCGAAGTCCACGCAACCAAAACAAACAAATACTCTGTAAATACGATTAAATAGAGAAATACTGCGTCCCCAGACTTAATCTAGAGCTGTTCTACTTAGGCTGCGCAGAACACCAGTAAGTCGGATGGTTTGATAGCTAAAATATTTGTGAAGGAAAAAAGAAAACTGGACAGATCCCTGGATCTGAACCCGTGTGTGGAGATACACACATCCCCCACATTGCAGTCATGGCAGGCTGAAATTACATACAACAGTGCCATGTGGCTGGTGCTGAGGGACTGCATAGTGTGTGTCAGTAGCTGTGTGCTGTGCTCTGTATTAAAGCTTTGAATGAACTTGAAATAGTGAATCAGTTCAATAGTGAATTATTTCAAAAACAACACCCAATATGCTGCACATTGTATTTAATTAATAAACAATAACTATAATCCGGAAAGGAAAGAACTTTACAATGAAGCTCTTCACATGCTCTTCACATGTCTAGGAACAATTGCGCTCCAACCTGGAGCGAATGGAGAAGCAGCTTGACAAGTGTATCTACGCTGATGAAGTTTACAAGGACATGGTGAAGCATATGGCGGTAAGGACCCATCAAGCTTATACTAACATGTCATGTATCCATTTGAGAATGCACAATACTCAATTTACTTAATACTCGCAGGGTCAGAGAGCTGCTACTGAGAAAAATATACAGAAGGACTTTGAGCAGCTTCATCAGCTCCTGAGAGAGGAAGAGGAGGCGAGACTTACTGCAGTGAGGGAGGAAGAGGAGGAGAAGAAGAAGGCTATTGATCGAGAGCTGGACATCATTCAGGGCCAGATGCTGTCTCTAGAGAATTCCATTCATCAAGTCGAAAATGACTTAAAACAGGACGATGTGTCATTTCTGAAGGTGAGTGATTTTGTTGTAATTTTGCTGTGATTTTGTACTGTTTGCTTTCACCTCAGTATAATAGATGTATATTTTCTCTCTTATTTTAGGATTATAAACGCATAACAAGCAGGTAAATCCCATTACGTCAATTGAGGTCTTTAAATCTGTTCGTTATGCTGTTTGTTGAGTGACTCTTGTGTGTGATTGCAGAGCCCAGTGCACACTGCAGGACCCACAGCTGCTCTCAGGGGCTCTGATAGATGAAGCCAAACACCTGGGCAACCTCAAGTTCAGAGTCTGTGCGAAAATGCAGGAGAAAGTGAAATACAGTATGTACTGTATGTATTCTATAATGTATTTCTAAATATGGCAATTTGCAGTTGGAATCAGTCTTAAACTCTCTCTCTCTCTCAGACATAGACACACACAGACACGCTAATACACTCATGTAGCCTGCACTGATGCTTAATACGGTACCTACTGGTTATAATTTCCACTACATCAAACGGAAAGAATGGCCTTCTGCCCTCCTCCAACTTTTCCCTTTGTGTCATATTTCAGCTCCCGTGATTCTGGACCCCAACACTGCGTCTGGCTGGGTGGTTCTGTCCGATGACCTGACCACAGTCGGATACATGACACCCAAGCAGGATCTGCCCGACAACCCGGAGCGCTTCACGGAGCACGCCATCGTCCTGGGCTCCGAGGGCTTCACCGAGGGCAAGCACAGCTGGGAGGTGCAGGTGGGGGACAGGCTCAAGTGGGTCATCGGCGTTGCTCGGGAGTCAGTGGACAGGAAGCAGGACTGTTTCCTCAAGCCCCTGTATGGCCTCTGGGCCATGTGGAAGCAGGGTGATGAGTACCACATCACGGGCAAGACGCTTTCGCTGCAGAGCGCTCCGCAGAGGATCACCGTGGAGCTAGACTTCGAGAGAGGGCGTCTATTATTTTACGACTCCAGCGATATGTCCCTCATATCCAAATACACATGCAGGTTCAAAGAGAAGATGTTCCCGTATTTTAACACACAGGTGGACATGAGTGAGAAGCCCTTACAGATGTGCCCAAGCAAGGAGTGCCAAGCAGAAATGAACAATGTTTAGTACAACTTGATCACATCCACTTAAGTCATCTCTGTGCCAATGCTTCCTTTGATGAACATTTCACACTGTGTTGTTGAATTTCCAGTTGTATAGGAGAACTGATATGACTTGAATTATAGAGTATGTAAGTGTAGATTTCTATAGCTCAAGAGGATATTCTAAGAGAAAAATCTCCTCCAGAATAGGACCTTGTTCAAGTCAAGTCAAGTCAAGTCAAGTCAAGTCAAGTGTACTTTATTGTCAAAAATCTATGTAGTAACAGGGTTAGCACAGAAGTTTGAAATTGCGTTTGACCAGTCTCCAATGTGCAGTTTAAAACATTTAAATAAGACATTGACAAAATCTCTCTCTCACACACACACACACACACAAACATTTAAATAAGACATTGACAATAATCTCTCTCTCACACACACTCTCACTCACACACACACACACACACACACATACACACACACACACACACATACACACACACACACACACACACACACACACACACACACACACACACACACACACACACACACACACATAGCAGCAGAAGTACAATCAGTGGTCACAAGGTGCAACCGTAAAGTAAAGTGCCAGTGGCATGGTGAAGTGACTATGGAATGTTCATGTGGTTTTCTTCAGTGTGTTGATGAGTCTGATGGCTTATGGAAAGAAGCTGTTACTCAGTCTGCTTGTGCGGGCCCGCAGGTTGCGGTACCGCTTCCCTGATGGTAGAAGGGAAAACAGACTGTGTGCTGGATGAGTTGTGTCTTTGATGATGTTCATTGCCCGCTTCGAACAGTGTGAAGTGTACAGTTCCTGAATGGCTGGTAGGGATGACCTGATGATCTTTTCCGCTGTCCTCACCACCCTCTGCAGTGCCTTCTTGTCTGCAGCTAGACAGCTGCCGTGCCAGACAGAGACGTTGCTGGTCAGGATGCTCTCAATAGCACCTCTGAAGAAGATGGTGAGGGCAGAAGTGGGGAGATCAGCTATTGTTATCAATAGTATCAAGACTTCCTACCATTCTGTCTAGAAAGCTAAAGGGTTTTATGTGAAGAGGCCCCTTTGGTTCTTCTTAGGCCTCCTAAAGGTTATTTGGAGAAGCTTTACACAGGAACCCTTTGAGAACGAGCCATATGATCTTTTCTGGGTCTTTATGATGCCTTAAGATGTAGAAATACTAAGCCACTTGTATTTCCCCTGCACTCTAGAAGCACTGGGTGAACTCCAACAGAAATAGAAAGGTAAAATTAGTAAACAAAATATCTCACTCCTCATATGATACTCGTATTAACCTGGAGGGTTTGCCTGATACCATACCAAGAGGGTCATCCAAGAAGGGATGTTTTGAATGTTTGTTGTAATGATAGAACATGACCACTAGATGTCCATGCATCCTAACTAAAATTATGACAATTCTGCAACCAAAATGTCTAATGTGGAGAGATTTTATGCAGATAGTAAAAACTCTCATAATAGATGTTTATGCCGATGTTAAATACTTGTCAAACTGGTTGTTTATCCCATGTGTCGCTTCCACTGTCTCTTTTCTCCACTGTGTTGTCAAACACCAGACATGGTGGTGAATGATGCAATGAACAATAAAGAACAAAACACACAAATGTGCTCTCAGTCTGTCTATGCCCAATGATTGATTCATTTCTTTTTCATACTCATAATTTAATATTTTTTTCTGTGCTTTTATCTGAAGATAGATACAGCTACATACAGCTCTTATAGGGAAGTGTGAGGGGAGAGGGAAAAAAAGAGAACATTCACTCATTTCAATTTGGGGATCCTCATCTTTCTAAGAGGTAGGAACTTTCAGATCGCACAAGACTGAACCTGGCTGCTCTCCTGTCCTGCACGTAAGTAAAAAGCGGTGAGCCGCGAGGCGAAGCTTCCTTGCCTCTGCATTTTTCATGTCCAGATCTTGTTCATGTTCTGCTCGAGGTAATGTGCTATTTTGAACGGTATGTATTATTTCTGACAGTAGAGGACGTGGCTGAAATCTTCGGGCAAGTGGCAGTGGGAGGCCCGGACTTATCTGGGATCTCACTGAAGCATTCTGAGACTGATGCCGAGGAAAATAGCACGGCCTGAAAGCAAAGGTACCCACCGAAATGACCAGAGTTGTTTGGATTACCATCATTTTGAGAAGTGTAATGTAGGATTCGTGTTTGGGGAGAACCGGAGTGGTCGTTTGAAATGTTTTAATACAAAATAACTGTATTCTTCTCTTTTTGTGTAGTTTAGGTTAAAAAAAAAGACATCTTGAAGTTAAAGGAAACTACATTTTGTCATCTCATTAATAATTTATGACCGCTTTTCTTTAATTTTGTCAACCATGTAACTGACAACTGCAGTATTACATAATGTCTTTCTAAGTGGAAATATGTGGTAGGCCTACACACATGTAGGTACATACATTTAGAGTTCTTTTATCCCTATTGCCTCTGGGATTATCACCAGGGTAACAGGGTTGATGTGAAATCAAGGGACACAGACAAACCTTTTTTTTTTTTTTTTTAAATCATGCATATTTAGAACAAAAGCTCAAAATAGCAATAATGTCATACTTTACACAATATGTAAATGTAAAAAGCCTGCTGTCCTGCTGAAGTAGATAAATCATAGCGGAGCACAGGCCAAAAACCTCATCCTTGTCTGACTAAAAGTGATTTTAAGTTATTTTAAAATATTATGCATTTGATTTAAATTAGATCTGAGAAAAAACATGTTTAGTGTTACAGTGTGTATACTGTAACAATGTTATTTATTTATTGTTATAGTAATTTTATTGTGGGTTGTTTGTTGGGGTCACAGTACAGTATTTTGTAATTTCAGCACAATGTCAGTAACACAGGTATGCTTAGTACAACGACACACCAATGAAAAAAGACAGAACGACCAAGCACTGACCAAACTTCTGCCTTTATTAGAAAGAAACGCTTTGAGAAAACCATCCTCAAAGAGCTCTATAACTTGTTAAGATGTTACATGCCAAATATACAGTCCTATACATAAAAGTGCATGTCACACTCGATAAGCAGTACTTGATTAATTATTTGATCGTTCATATAACTTTATTGAAACTACATCATTAACAATGATAATAATAGCAATAATATTTACTAATATTTATTCATATTCTCACTGTCTTGCCCATACTCATAGGGGTTGGAGATGAGACAACAGGACAGAGCACGAGTGAAGTTGCTCTAACATAGTTTCAAAGGCACTTTCACATGTACATGGTACAGATGTACGAGGAACACGGCGAGATGGATGGTAAACAAACAGACAGGCTGCGCTGGGTGGGGGGGGCGAGCTGAGGGGCCGGGCGAGGAAAACCACAACCCAATAGCCTCTTAGCATCGTGGGCTAAATCAGAACCCACTTTCCTCCACCACACCTTCCGCGAACCTGCTACCCAGACAGTAGCCAACTTTGGGCCAAACGCAGCCCTGATCTGACCCAGATCCCGGCTGGTTCCGTTCCAAGGCCGGCAGCTTTCCGGTGTTTAGTCTGAGCTAAAGCTAAACAACCTACAATAAGAATACCAATCATTTATCTTCATACACTTAAAAAATGGGTTAGTCTTCCCCAAGGTAAATCATATACACTGTACAAAATGAACAGAGGGAACTGACACACTACGGATTGTGGGAATTACATAGTGGATGGGTATATTATACAAATAAACAAAAACAAAAATATGAGGTTGCCACCTAACGATCCATTTTTTTTTTTTAAAACATAATGAAATATTTGGTTAGACAGTACTAAGTTTTGACAGTGGCATGAACAGTGGTGACATCTGGAGTACACACACACACACACACACACACACACACACTAACACTCTCTCTCTATCACACACACAGAGTAATCTGAAAGTATATAATTAAACCATCTCTTGCCCTAACCAAAGAACACTGTGCACGTGCCTGTACACACACACACACACATGCACACACACTCACACAACTGTATTCCTTCGCTGACGTGCACGTGCACTCAAGTAGCTCACGTGTGTGTTACTCCTGCTCACACAGCTCTCGCGAAAAGGGCCGCCATGCATTATTCACAGGCATTTTTATCAGCATTAGATCACCTGGGATTTCTGAGGTGGAATGGCCCATCTCTCTTCCAGAGTGCTTGAGAGAGAGAGAGAGAGAGAGAGAGAGAGAGAGAGAGAGAAAGAAAGAGAATGAAGGAAAGGGAGAAAGAGAGATAAAGAAAAGAGAGAAAGAGAGAGATAGATAGAAAGAGTGAGAGTCTTTCCCAGGTAGACACAGCCTCTGCATGCATCATTCATGCATCAGCAGCAGGAGAACCCTGCCTGGGATCAAGTCTGCATCCCAAACACACCCACACACACACAGAAACACACACACACACACACACACCACACACACTAAATATGCCTGGGAAGCAGGCTCCCCGATTTTGCACTGAATAACACACACATTTATTTTTGTCTCGCTGCACAATAAGTCATGAATAGAAACAGTGCAGGGATGTTTGAAAGTGTTTTCAGCTCTCAGCGAGATCCTTCTGCCTTTGTTTATGTATTATAGACTATCGACACTGCCTGCCGGCACTGCCTGAGAGACCCCAGTCACGGTGGTCCCACAGGCCAGCGGAGAGGTCCCAACGATTCACCACACACACACACACATCAGACACATCACAGCATAGGTGGACACATGAACATGAACACATGTACATGAAGGGGAGGGGTGGGAAGGTCAGAGTAACAGTCACTGAGTCCATGGCTACTGGCAGCATTCTCTCATGGGAGTGTTGCCATTGAGTCAGTTTCAACAAGTCTTTTTGAAAAGATGCTCTGGTAGAACGTAGAGTAATTGTAGTCTAGCTATTTTAAAACTGAACCCATATCATTACATTGCAGGTAGCATCTGTTCAGGCAAGGGAAGCCAGGCATTGGTGCTCTGTGGCAAAGCAACGGGATGGCAGGCGCAGGTGCCCTCACTGTGAACTGGTGGGGGAAGGGTGCAGAAAGGACCAGCTGACATGTTTCCAAAAGTTGCCATAAGAGAGAATAATCTAAAAAGTCATCAAGACAAGATTTTTACACACTTTGCATTCTGTTGCCATGAACTGGTTTAACCCCTCACAGAACAGAGATGACCAGTTCCATGTGGGTGTTATTAATGCCCCCACCTCACCCCAGTGATTTCTAACAGGGCAGTTCATCTTATGACAGCTTATGTGTGACTTTGAAAGATGGTTTATCGTCATTAGTGATAGCAGCTGTGTCTTCATCTGGGCCGCATGGGTTCACCTGAGGCAGCTACTACCTGGGTTTACACAGGGTTAATCTCTGGGTCTGAAGAGCGCTTTGCTACAGCTCTATGCTTTCTCTTTCTCTCTCTTGCTCTGTCTCCCTCTCTCTTATCTTATTTGGTGTCTCCATGTCCCTGTGGCATGTGCCACACACACATCACTTTCATTCCTGATAGCTGAGTAACAAAAAGCTGCTTTTCAAGAACCTGTGGGAATGGCTACTCTAAAAATAAGTTATACACCACAGCAGTAGTGAGGGCCAGGTCCAAATCCTCTGCATACCCACCGTATGCCTTTCTTTCCATGTCTACAGTATTGAGTGGACAGTGGGACTGGCTAGTGAAGGACTTAAGTATTGCTCTTGGTTGTAAAATCCATTAAAGGTGTTTCATTGGAATGGCTGAAGAGAAACAAGAGAGAAAAGGCATTCCCAAACATTTGAGGGAGACTTCCATTCTACTTCTGACTGAAAGTAAAGCCATTTCAAAACACCACTAAAATGTTGTGAGTGGTCTGAAATGCTGAGACTACGTTTCCCATGATGCTTAAGTGAAGCTGTAAACTTAAACAGCATCTGGAGCTGTGAGGTGCCTACTGTGCCATTCACAGTTTTTTTTTTTGTTGTTTTTTTCTTCCTTTTTTCTTTAGTGGTTGTAAACTACAACTCCAACAATGTCAACGTCACTTTGAACTCACTGCTACTGGAAGCGTTAGTGATTTGTTGTGTTATTTGTACAACACCATCAGGTGCAAATGTTTACTGTTGGTCAATTAATGCCTAATGTTTCTGACAAAACTTTACTAATAAACTATCTGACCATGCAAATCCTATAAATGACTTTCCTAAATTGCTTTCCTGTGGCTGACCGGTTGCTAAGAGTCTTTAAAATGCCCATCCTTTTACAATAACACTAACAAACGCGAATAATTTGGAAATGGTTAACTCACTAAACATTAGAAGAGAAAAAAAACTATACCTCTTTATTATAAACTATGTTGCTATTTAAAAAAAAGTTCCTTTAAACATCAACACAGTTTAGCTATCTTAGTTACATATTATTAATGATCAACAGTAATATCAGTAATAGCATTAGCATCTCATTAATGTAAATATTACACAACTACTGTATTTACTTAAAACAAAATAAACCCTCCCCCTGTCTCCCCGCTTCAGCTTCAGTTAAAGTCATCCCACGTGGTCAGAGCATTGGCTCTGCTTTCTCGTACAGGGATTAGGACTAGTCCCAGATTAAACTACATTCCCAAAGCGGAGAATCCCTGGCATTCAGACATCCGACTTGGTCCAGGAGCATCCACCCCATACCACCACCCACCCCCAATCTGCTCCCCCTCACATGGTGCAGGACTTGTCAACGGCCTCCTGTGGTGGAGGTGGGGCGCTGGGCTGTGGGTGAGGGTGAGGAGGGGTGCCAGTTTTGGGCAGCACCATGGGTTTGGGCCTGAGAGCCGGGGGCTTGAGCTGCACCCCCATGCGGGGCGCCACCGTGGGCTTGAAGGTGGTCATCGCGTCGCTGTTGGAGCTGGTGCTGCGGCGCATATTGGGGGCCTCGCCGGGGTTGGTGCCGCCGTGGCGATGGTGGACCAACATGCCGTGCATTGGGCTGATGGGCTCGCCGGCGCCCCCCGGGGTTGGGGGCTGGTGCTTGACCTGCTCCAAGGTGTCCAGCACCACGTCCGGTGCGTGCTTCACCGAGCTCTGCCGCTCCAGCTCACGGAGCTCGTTCAGGGCCGTGTTCATCGTCTGCTCTATGTCCTACAGCAGGAGAGAAAGGGAGAGAGGGAGGGAGGGAGAGAGAAAGAGAGAGAGAGAAAGAGAGAGAGAGAGAGAGAGAGAGAGAGAAAAAAATTGACACTAAGCTTTCCAGGTTTTGAACATGTTACATTTATACATTTTTGAGCATCTCTGTTCTGAATTACTATGTTTCAGAAAAGAAAAGCACTGAAAATTAAACCAAATATATATACAGTCTGTAATGTATATAGCAGAGAACATTAAAACTGTTGGACTTGTTGGGCCTGGAGAACACAGACATACATACACCAAAGTCCTAGAGTGCCTCTCCATCAGGTTACATAAACCATGAATGGTCTGACCAGTCTGACACGGTTGGCACAACACCTGAACCTCACTATGACTGCACAGTGGGCTGCTGTCCTAGTCTAGCATTAGGCATTAGTACGGCCCCTGGATAAAGCAGTATTTGGAAAATTGACTCTCTATTCCAAAGTGCACGTAATCCAGCACTACAAGGCTTCATCCCTATCTGGGAATCATGCCCCCTCTGAGGGTTATTTCCTGTAAAACAGCATGTGTTCCAACATTTTAATGCTACATTAACTTGCTGATGGGAGATGGTGTGTGTTTGTTGTTTGTACATATGTGTGTCTGTGTCTGTGACGGCGGCCTGACCCGTAACCTGTACATATTGCATTGCGGAGACACAAAATGTTTAAAAGAGTGGAGCGGAGGTTTTGTTTTGGTGTCTTTGAGTGGTGTTTGAATGTGTGTGTGTGTGTGTGTGTGTGTGTGTGTGTGTGTGTGTGTGTGTGTGTGTGTGTATGTGTATGTGTGCCCCCTCACCTGTGCAATGCTCTCCGGGTCCAGGCTCTTGGGGTGGTGTGAGTGTGTGTGTGGGTCTGTGCTGAAGGCTGTGTACTGTCCTGAGGAGGTGGACCGGCGTATGGGCGGGCTCTCCATCTTGCGCAGCGACTCGTGGCGGTTGATGTTGGTGAGGGAGCCGTGACCCGACCGCCGCCACCTCTCTGGACTCTCCTGGGGGCCGTGACCTATGTGTCCTCCGTGACCCCTGCCCCTCAGAAGATCACGGGGCCCATAGTGACTCAACACTGGGGATCCACCATCTGATGGGGGCCCATGGCCCTGGGAGGGATGTACTGCGCAGTGGCTGTCGCCTGGGCGACCTGGGGGGTGGCGAGAGGGGGGGTCGCTCCGCTTCCTGTGCCGACTGCAGGGAAGAAAAGAAGAGGGAGAGAATATAGGATATATTTAGTTTAGTTATCCTCAATGACAGACAAAGAAGATATTTGCATGTTGTGTGTGTGTGTTCGCATGTTGTGTGTCTGTGTGTGTGGACACTAGGAGCTCTGTTTGTGAGTGTGTATAAGGGTTAAACACCACACAAATCTGTCTCTCTGACAACAGATTGCTTTGCATCCAGACGGACAATCTAACCAGCAGACTGTAAGGAAACAGCTGACCGGTACTGAACCTAACCTTTCTGCACCAATCCACCCCACCATAAACATGGACACACACACACACACACACACACACACACACATGTGTGAGAGCTCTGATCTCCACATTCATCTCTGCCATCAGAGTAAGGTATGAGGCCGGATGCTACACTCATGTGTTATTAATGTTTTATTATTATTTCATGAACAAATCACCATGACCCACTGCTTGACCACCAGTGGTTCTGTTTACGCTCAGGACACAGACAGCCCCAACACAAAAACCCTTCAATCAGCTGGTACACCAACGCCACTCCACACACCGCTGTGGCTAGGAGGTCCAATGATCCATATCCACTGATAATCAGCTGTCACAAAGAGAGTATTTTTGTTGAATACTGAAGTTACTAATCATGCTGAACAGTCCTGATGGGGAAAGAATGGCAAGGACATTTGTGTTTTCCTGTGACCTGGCAATGTCCATTCTTTATAGAGAGGAATTCTCTTTGCTTCCTCATAGTAAAGCCTAGAAAGTCTAAATAAAGACAAAGGCTTTGAATCATTTAAGCAGTTATGGAGAGAAAAAGAGAGAGAGAAAAAGAGGAAGAGGGAGAGGGAAAAATGGAGTGCGGGAGAGGGAAAGATAGAGGGCAGGAGAGAAAACAAAAGAGACCGAGAGATAGACCGATAGACTGAGTGGGACACCTTTTATTACAATGTCCTTGGAGACAAAAGACAGATGGCAATTTACTCAACAGCTCATATGACTATAGTAGCTCAGGCAGATACATGATTGCGCAGTAGTATGTGTATGTGCATGTGTGCTTGGGCGTGTGTGTGTGTGTGTGTGTGTGTGTGGGTGTGTGAGAGAATGTGAGTGAACATGCTACTGATGGGTAGGACTTGTAGTATTGGTGTCTGCAAGAGGAAGAAAGAGGGTTTCATGTAGTCCAGCTGCAGTGGGCCAGTGTGAGAGTGTGAGTGCAGGTGAGTGTGTGAGTGAGTGTTGGTCAGCGTGAGCGAGTGCGAGTGCGTGTGCGAGTGCGTGTGTTACCTGATGTAGGCCTCCTGTATTCTTCCGTCAGTGGGAGAGTTCATGTCTTTGCCTGAGCTCTTGTCGTCTGCGGTTGGTCCACTGCTGGCTTCACTGTCGGCCTTCTGGCTCAGGGTGTCCGAGAACGTGTCATCCCTGACAATGACACAAGGCACATCCTGTCACCACACCTCGCAATTTATCTGCATATACACACAGACACACACAGACCCACACGCACACACACACACACACACACACACAAAGACAGAGACACACCCAAACTTCCACTCAACCTCAGCTATTACAGCTTCAGCTCTTACCTCCATTAACTAAGAAAACACACGCATCTGCCAAGTGCTGCCACATGAATTATTAACACACACCCTCTCTCAAACACACACACACACACACACACACACACACACACACAAACACATTGCTCAGACAGACAAAATCACACAAACGCACACCTCTTAACAAACACACACACACTCACACACACACACACACACACTGATGGATAGGGAGAAAGAGACTATCAGAAAGCTTTTAGGCTGGCAATTCTCAGGCCATTCCACAGAACGATCTGATTTGTCCCCTTTAACGAGCGACCGCATCCATCCAATTAAGCAGCGGCGGCCGTTGCCCAGAGGAGGATTCTGCGGTTGCCTGGGCAAAGCACCGATGTGGCGTAGAAGTACCGCAAACAACCCCCCCCCCCCCCCCACCTAGAAACGCCCGCCAGAGAGGAGAATTTATCTGAAACAGCGGAAAGGTGTCCCTCACACTGCCAAGAACAGCCCACCACAGGACCAAGCCTGTGCTTTAAGCAGGACAAGATCTCTCACCCTAATCCCCCCTCCTCTCTTTCATATCTTTCTCTTTCTCTACCCCCAGTTGCCCCTTCTGCGCCTCTTTAACTCAAAGGGAAAAAGGACCAGAGAAAAAGAGTGAGGAGAAAAAAAGACTTTTTCTAGCATTCCTTCTGTTGCTCTCCAGCTATATTCATCTATCTTTCTGCCCTGTCCTGTCCTATCCATCTGACTGTCAGTATCTCTCTCTCTCTTTCTCTTTGGCATAAAGGATTTTTTCAGAGCAGAGGCCCCTCTTTGAACCATCAGGGAAAGCAGTGGAGGGAGGAGAGGAGAGGGGATGAGATAAATGCCATTCTTTCTCAAGAAAGGGGAAAAATGACAGTATTCACTGGCCATGTCCAAAGACACATATCAAAACAGACATTTTCCATTCAGTACTGCATATGCTGGTGAAAATATCAGACAGATATTCAGATAAAAAAAAAAAATCAACATTCTGTCTGTGTCTCTCTCTCTCTCTCTCTCTCTCTCTCACACACACACACACACACACACACACACACACTTTCCTCTTCTCTGTGATGTCTTTATTCATCACGACACTTACATATCCTGCACCACTATGTACTGATGTGGCACCAGTCCATCGATGCCATTGTGGCGGCCCTCCCACCAGTCATCGGACGCCCGCTGGTACAGCAGCAGAGATGCCCCCTTCTTGAAGGACAGCTCCCGGGCTGAGCGGCCCACATAGTCAAACTTGGCAATGGCCTCGATGGGCTCCCCCTCTGTGGAGAGACATGGGTCACATAATCAGAATGCCATCATCAGGATCACATGACCAGACTTACATGGCAAATACAAAAGTATGGCCGCCCAACCAGTAACAACAAGGATATGAGGGAGAGTAGAAGGGGAAGGCAGACATATGGTGATCTGCTACTACTGTTCAGTTCAAATCAAAGACCACAACACTTGAGGTCACGTGAATGAGGTGAAAGGTCACCATCCTGCTTGTGGCGGTCACTGCTCAGTGATCATACTGAAGTGGGGATGTAGATGTGGGAGGCGGGTGGTGAGATCGATGTCAGCACTTCTGGATGGTCGAGCCAGATTGCATGAGCAGGGCAATCGGCACGTTCATTAATATTTAAAACCTGGCGGAGCAGGACCATCCATTTTAAACGCCATACTCCATACTGATGTAGAGGGACAGAGAGAGAGGGAGAGAGCGAGAGAGAGAGAAAGAGGGGAGAGGTCCCCTGCCTCTTGGTTTATCCGTTAGTCAATGCAGCTCCCCGCATAAGCTGATTGGTTTCTGATCAATACTCTAATCAATGATATGAACGTGTGAGACAGCTAGCTGGTGTTAATGGAAAAGGCTAACAAGGTACATGTGTAGTCAACACTCACTACATACATACACACACACACACACACACACACACACACACACTCAAAAGTGGATACCACAATGACACACACACACACAAACACACACACACACACACACACACACACACACACACACACACACACACACACACACACACACACACACACACACACACACACACACACACACACACACACACACACACAAATACACACACTCAAAAGTGGATACCACAATGACACACACACACACAAACACAAACACACACACACATAGCCTAGAGCAGAAACAAACACTATGTTCAATTGAAATCCACAAATAGGTCATAGTAAAAACAAATCTATACAGACTCTGCCACACAAACATACACAGTCAGGGTCACTTTACAGTTTTTGACCGCACGTGAATAGGGCCAGTGGAATGAACCTCTCATTCACTTTGCAGGTGACCTCTGTTATGTATAAGTTTAACACAGCAGCCCCCTGGCTGTTGTATTGGTGCTCATGTTAACATGGAGATGGACTGAGGGCTGAAATCTGCACTGAATGTAAGTCTGTAGAGCTGTTTACAGTCGGTATGTGCACACCCTTAAGATGCTACAACCTTTATCCCCCATCAGTTACGGGCTGCATGAGTGGCGTGAGTGGGAACTGCCCCATGGAAATCAATGCATCAGAGTCTGTAACCTTTCTTGAGGGAGTTGCCTCAAGAAAACCAAAACAACCTGTTCTCTCTTGTGTCACAGTTAGTGACGAGCACGTGACAATGAGCATGTTTTTCCTATGCAGTGTTTTCTATATAAGAGTCCCTCCCGACTGTCGTCAAGCACAGGATCTGATGTCGGAATCCTCTCTTCCCCAAGGAGGGTGGTGGAGGTGGTGCTGGGTGGGGGGTGTTTGGGGTGCAGAGCTGGCTGACAAAGAGTAATCAAAGGCTGTTGCTGTACAATTTAAATAAGGCCCTCGTGTTGAACTGCACTCCTGTTGGACCGTCTGGGCCAATAACACTGCAGGTAAGGACACTGACAAACATGGTCGGGACCAATGGGAGCACGGCTGCGGAGATGCAGAGCTAAAAATAGCAGCAGCTACGTTATCTCCCAGTCTCCCATCAGCTCCAGCAGGGAATCCCTGAATGCAGACACACACACAGACAGAAATACAAACACACACACACACACACACACACACACACACAAACACACACACACACACTCGCCTGCACATAAACATTTATGGTTAGACACACACAACACAAACTCAACACTCATGCACACAAAAAAAAATGAATATGGATATTGATATTGTTCTTCATTTATATTTATCTGGACATATTTCCAATAACCTGATGCTACGGTCACATTAGTTTAACACGTGCACCTAATTTGGTCAATCAATATTCCCCGTTTTTACTTTTTTCTAGAAAAATATTTTGCACCATTCTCTCACACATGCAGTGATAGAGACAGACAGAGACAAACATAGACAGACAGAGACAGACATAGACATAGACATAGACATAGACATAGACATAGACATAGACATAGACATAGACATAGACATAGACATAGACATAGACAGACAGACAGACAGAGACAGACAGAGACAGACAGACAGACACACTTCTCATTACACAGCAACATGGAGCACATATGGACTGCAAGAGGACTGGGCTGCTGGTGTTGTGGGCAGGAGGATCTGGTCGACATCCAAAGACCATGGAGAATGTTCCAGTGTAACAACGCCACAGCCTTGGGCTCACAAGTTCACACAGCTCATTTTAGCCACGCTTTAACACTTCCTGAAGTTTCAAATGGGCCTAGATAAATATCCATACACTCACACATGAAATATGATCCTCAAGCATAAATGCATATAAATATTACAGTTCACAAAACATTTAATATATAAATACAGGAAAGTTTAAAATGAAAACAATTACGTTTAAAATGAACACAACGGCATCTGTACAATCACACAGTATATATATTTTTTGTTTCCATGTTGCTATGTGTTTATGTTGTACTGTTTTTATATATGTCTGGGATAGGGGTGGGCGTCATGCAAGACCATGAGCCCCAGAGTTGGGGGGGAAACCACACACGCAAGGGTTGGAGTAGGGGGCTTGGGGGGGAGGGGAAAGAGAATGAGAGTGAGGCTTGGTAAACCGAGACCTTATGTTTCAAATGGAGACCACAGCGTGTTAACCCTGCAGCAACACAATGGAAAGAGCGTCCACTCACTACGCACACTAGCCTGCAGCTGAAACACACACTGATAGTTTGGAACTGTGAACGAGCATACATGTGTACACAGTGTTAAGTGTGTTTTTGTACAGTATATGTGAAACGTGTGTGTGTGTATGTGTGTGTGTGTGAAAGAGAGAATCTGAGTGAAAACTGTATGTGTATGTGAATGAGTAAATAATGTTTGTTAGACTGTCTAGCTGTATGTCTTAATGAGTGACTATGTGCGTAAGTCGGTAAGTGTGTTTGATTGAGTGAGTGAGAGAGACTGAAAATAGGTATGTGTGTGTGTGTGTGTGAGTTTTGAGAGAGAGTATGCGAGAAAGAGAGGGGGGGGGGGGGGTGACAGGAGACTCGTATACACACTCTGACTGCAAGGCACATTACTGATGGATGACCAAGATGGGACCCATTTGGAGGAAAGAGAAACAGAGGAGTGAGACGGACAGACGAGAAAGACAAATCTCTCTTCTCAAATCTCTAGAGACATGTCTCTGTTGTCCTCTTTTGCTGCCCTAGAGCGAAGCACACTGTTATACTGTAGTGTGTATGAGTATATGTGCTTTATGCAGCATGTAACTTTCATCGGGGCTGAAGATGGAACCAGCATGGTTAACATGTTTCTCATAAACACACACACACACACACACACACACACACACACACGTACGTGTGCATATGTGTGTGCATATGTGTGGGTGTGTGTGCATTTGTGTGTGTGTGTGTGTGCATTTGTGTGTGTGTGTGTGACATGAGTTCATTACACAACTCATTTACTTCCCACACACAGCATGTTTGGTTTAAGGTGATGTAATGGACTCGATTACACGCCCCGTGGCTACCCATTCTAGCATGTTCCGGCCGTCACCTCTCTCTTGTCTCCTCACTCCCCACCATGTGGGACACACATCCTCTCCTGCCTCTCTTCTCTTCTCCTCTCCAATCACACACTGGACACAAGGTTCAGCTGCTGTCCTTAAAAGTTACCCAAATACTTAACCCCCCCCCCCCCAAATGACCCCAAAGCACCCCTCTCATCTGAGTCACCCCGGGGGGTGGGACACACACGCAGCAGGGTGTGTGTGGGTGAGACACGAGCGCAGTGGGGTGTATGGAGGGGCTCCAGTTGGCTGGTGCCTGTAAGGGAGGGGTTAGTTCCCTTCCCTCAGCCACCCATGGGAAATGGTTTGGGTGGGGGGTGGAGAAGAGGGGGGGCTTGAGGTTTTGGGGGATTAGAGTTTGAAAGGAGGGCCGAAATGCTGGACCTACTTTCCTGCCCTTTCAGGGTCATTTCACCCAGGGGGCTGGATAGCTGGATTATTCACAACAGGCCTTATGTATGTGTGTGTGTGTGTGTGTGTGTGTGTGTGTGTGTGTGCACTTGAGAGTTTGAGCATGAGTAAGAGAGTGTGTGTGTGTGTGTGTGTGTGTGTGTGTGTGTGTAAAGAGACTGTGTGAGAGAGACAGTGAGCGAGTGAGTTAACCCTTGCCTGTCCAGAACAGCCTCAGATACAAAAAACACCAAACTATCTGAACAGCCGTTCCGAATGGGGTGAATTTAAGATCGGGTTACACAAGTCTTGGCCCCGGATTAGAAGGGATCAAAGTGCAAGATGAAGGGTGGTTTTAGCAGAAGATTTAGAGACTGAGATGGGTGGATGGCTCGTGGTGGTGGTGGTGGAGGTGGTGGGGTGGGAGGGAGTGGTAGGAGAAATGACAAACACTCACATCAAATCTTCCCATCCTAGAGGACGGATCTGTGCAGACTTTCACAGGGTTTTAGGGGAGAGGGTTACATAGAGGACAGACTGAGCTCTTCCTGCCTCGGTGCTCTGGTGTCCTCTGCATAGAGAGCTCACTGCCATGGCAACCCTCTTCACTACAGGCACCTGGGTCTTTACTGAGGCTTTTTAGAGCTAATGTTAGCAAAGCATTTGTTTGGTTAACCTTACGAGCACACTGCTGTGATACACACTAGGCTGTTCTACAATCCTTGAATGTTCTCTCCCCATCTCCCCACTGTTAATTTTGTATGCATCGTGTCCATTCACCACATGTAAGCTAGCATGCTTATCCTGATACAAGTATGAATTCATCTGCCATGTGTCTGATTCTATCCCCTCTCTTCCCTTCCGCCACCCCCCCTCTCTACCCGGGGGGCGGACGACGACAGGGGTTAAATTATTGATTGTTTTGGCGCTATATAAATAAAATTGAAGGCGGTTCATAAGAAAGCATTTTAAAACAGATGGACCTAGCGCCTATGAATGTCAACCCGTCTGTGATTAGTACATATGCACTGAGATGTATCTGTAATAGAGTCTGTTTGACTCTGACTCTCGTGATTGGTGTGTTCCTCTTTGACTCGGCTGTAACATCTTATATGATTGGTGGTTCTTACCATCCTCACTGGTGTGCGTCTCTACTACTCCGTCCTGGTCCACCTCCTCCAGCACTCCATGCTCACTGTAAGGGCTCTCACTGTGGGACGGGACAGAGGTCAACGGTCAAGGGGTCAGGTAACTATGGAAACAATGATCTCTGCACTTAATATCCACCTGCAGTAAGTACACTCTGTATTAGCTACAGTTCACCATCAGTCCACCCACAACCACACCTAAACACACACACACACAGCATGTACTATCCAGCAAAGACAACAGAATATTAGCCAAAAAAGTACATTTTACATGTATTATTGTAGCAGACACTTTTACGAAGCGACTAGCAGTACAGTCGAGATATACATTTTCATTGGTATGTGTGCCCTCTGGGTACTGGGCCCATGATCTCGGGGTTGTGGGCACCTTGGTCTACCATTTGAGCTCCAGACACACACACTTATTCATTAAATAACAGATATCTGCGTATCTCAAGGCTGGGTGTTAAATAGAGATCTGAGAGCGCTGAGCTGAGAGGCTCTCCGTTTTTAAAGGGCACAGATGGGGGAAGAGTTCCTTGGAGATGCTGGTGAAAGAAGCCTGAAGTGTCTTTTGAGCAGAGAGACCTCACTGAGATATCCCACCCATCAGAGAGAGAGAAGAAAGCATCCTCACAGTAAGGACGGGAATATTAATCTGCTGGTTTGAAAACATGATCACACACGCAGACAGTGTGTGCTTTCTGTCACTTATGGCTGTGCTGGTGTCATGCATTTAAATCTGCTTTACATAGCCAAGATCAACCATCTCAGATCAGTGTGTAAAGACAGCACAAGTCAGTGGTCTACTCTGAGGGATGGGCCCATGTCAAATAGAGAAACCATTTGGTGAGCAGGAGCGAGACAAAGTGTATAGGTGCGTGTGAGACTGCATCAGGATTCTTGCACTGTTGTTCTCATCAGTATGCAAGTGGCTGTCTGACTGTCTGTCTCTCACACACACACACACACACACACACACACACACACACACACACACACACACACACACACACACACACGCTTTCTCCCAGCAAAAAAATATAACCAACAGGCTGTGCATTCTACCAGGTTCTCCTCTGAGTGATACAGCTCAAGGACAACAACGTGATGATGACTGTCTGAGAATGAGCCAAGAGGAAGCTGATTGGCTGTGAGCAGGCTGTGAACAAATGTTGACTGGCTGGGACAGCCTGTCTATAAGCGGTGGGGGAGTGTATTAAAGGAATACTGAGCTGCGTGTCCTCAGGAGAGACTGCATCTCCCCTCAGCTGTCTGAGCAGAAGGGACTTGTCCAATCCTAGTCTAGGAAATTCTCCAACACCTTTAATGATTATAATTACAGAGATTCCTAACTCTGTAAGTCTTTCTAACGAAGTGAAGTGAGAGAGAGAGAGAGAGAGAGAGAGAGAGAGAGAGAAAGAGAGAGAGAAAGAGAAAGAGAGAGGGAGTGGGACGACCGCTGACCAAAAAAATGTCCTCTGCTGTCAGACAGTCTTCCTTCCACCACCTCATCAGTGAGTGTAATTACCTGAATTAAGGCAGGCACGCAGCAGCAACCCAGCTGTGCATACATACAGTACATACCTGCAGGGCACAGGAGGATGCCTAATAACACACTTCAGCTCAGAGTGTTTGTGTGGTGTGGGTGTGTTGGTGTGTGTGCGCGCGCGCGCGTGTGTGTGTGTGTGTGTATATTTTACGACGCAACACTAAGTAAAACATGATCCATCTGTCCCTGGCTGATAACAGATCTTACTAGAGGAGAAGTTGAGACTTAAGATAACGGGTGGATGTCAGATGTGGCTGAGAGCTGGGCTGGAGGTGAGCATCATCTAGCAGATCACACTAGATAATGACACAGGCTGAGGGGACAAGCAGCGCTCCTGTCATAAAGGCCATTCCCTGATGCCCTTATTTATTTCCAAACGCGGTTTAAACACAGAGCCGTTGGAAGGACTCAAAATGTGTCACAGCTTGTTTTCAGCACTCTGAATGAAATGTGACATAGATCACATCAGTGCTGCGGCGCATACTAATAGCATTGTGATCGGATTAGAAGGAAGACCAGATGTGTACCTAAGCACTTCCTTTTCAGGAGTCAAATTGCTATAGGTTCATATCTGTACTTGTACATTTGTGTGGCTGTGTCTGTGCGTGTGAGTGTGTCTGTGATAGGTATGTGCATCCCTGTGTTAGTGTGTATTTTGTGGTGGTTGGTTGGTTGTGTGCTTACATTTTAGTGACTGTGTGTGTGTGTGTGTGTGTGTGTGTGTGGGTGTGTAGTGGTGGGGGGTTTGGGTGCATGTCAGCATGTGAGTGTGTGTTTCCAAGTAAGTGTGTGTGTCACTTCCTGCGCAATCATCTCACCAGTAGTCTCCTCCAGCCATGCATTTCTCGTAGACGGGCCCGTCAAGCTCTTTGACGTCGGGGAAGATGGTCTCGTGGTGGATGATGATGGTCTTGATGACCTCGTTGACATGCGCCTGGCACGACACCTGGTCCTGGAGGTCCGGTGTGGGCATGAGGGTGGGCCCGTAGCAGATGGCCAGATTATACGGGTCCATCATGTTCTCATCGCTGTACTGGGACAGACTGGGGAGGGCAGAGAGAGATCAGGTCACCTTTGGGAGGGTCAATGAGGGTCAAAGCAGGTCAGGTTAGGTTCCCCTTTTAATGAAATGTCCCTTCACAAGCTACAAATACACAACATTGCATTCTTTACAGCACAGATTGGGCCTAAACTTGAAAAATAAACAACAACCTTTTCCAATACTTTTCTATTAGCCTAGTTAATGTCAATACAAGTAGACACACTGCAGAAATGACCACAAACAACATATATGCAGGAGTACAATAACATCATTGATTTCATTAGACCTACATACAACAAAACTTAAAAAAACTTTTCCATGACTTTGCAAATTTAAAATGAACAGAATGCAGGAGAACTGTGAGCTTAAGGGGGTTAATCCATTTGATTTGTTCCTTTGGCCAGTGTGAGCTGTTTTTAACTGTGCTATTTCAATAAATATGACTTGATCACTTGTTTTGCTTCCAAATGTAATCAGGGTGTCTCAAACATCTTGACTGTTACATATGCATAGTCTGGTAGGGGAAATCTCCTCAATCACTGAAATGCCCACCTAATAATGTCCCCATACTCTGACTGCACAGGGTGTTGGATGGAGAATGTGTCGTTTATGCAAATGCAGAAACAAACACACACACACACACACACACACACACACACACACACACACACACACACACACAGGAGTAAATAAACTGCCTGTCACATGTTGATGGTGTGAAATACACCAGTGCTGCACCCCTGCCAGCGTGCCAAGAGAATCAGCATTCTGAACAGACTCTACTGAAGCACAGGCAAGCACTTGCTACACAATCATAAAGTAGAGTCCATCACAAACACACCCACACAAATGCACACACACATAAACGCAGCGCACACGCAAACGCACACACACAAATGCACACACCCACACAATGACCCATGCACACACACACACACACAAATGCGCACACACAAATGCACACACACAAACGCACACACACACACACACACACTCATTCTTGCCCTTATTTCCATATAATCTTTTACCATCTTTCTCGTTACCGCTTCCTCCTTCATTCTCCATTTTCCTATTTCTCTTTCTTTGTCCCCCCCCCCCCCCCCCCCCTTTATTTCCCCATATTTCCTGTGTTAGTGCGGCAGTAGATGAATGGGACTGATCAGTGCAAATGAGTTTGTCTCTCCAGTTGCCTCCCAGCAGTCAGTTAACAGGGGGAGGAATTCAATAACACCAGGATTCTCAAATAAACTCATCTGTCCAACATCCCATATCGTTACAACCCACTTATGTTGTTTTAGAGGAGTTACACAGATCGACTGTTCCGGGGCGAGTTTTACATTACCAAACATATTTCTATCAATGCCACTGTGAAGCGTCTGGTGCAGGAGGCACACTGTAAGATTTGTAGCGTGACATTTATCGTAGACTTTCTGTGTAATTTCTTAATTCTAGTGAAAGTGTTGGAAGGTTTTGTGTGAGCTGTGATTTTGTAATGCATTAAATGGACGTGTCTGATGTGCATCTGCATGTGTCTGCAAGAGTAATGTTTAGTGTAAGGTGGCACTCACTGGTTGAGGAAGGCGAAGAGGTACCGCATGACGATTAACACAGATCTGGGTACAGTCATAAGGATCTTGCGGATGTAAAGAGCCCTGTCATAAAGGTTCTCTATTCCTGAAACACAGAG
>NC_137926.1:18452861-18460361 GCF_963457725.1 Sprattus sprattus
GCTGTCACCTGCAACGTAAAGTTATGTCAGGCTGTTGTGTTGTCGGCCAAAATCGTTATTCATGTGGCCTAGGGTTAAAAAATACAGAGCCCTAAGTGGTGACATACTGTACTTTTTAATAAAAAACAGCGAAAGCTGGATGACTTACTGCTGACAGGATAGTCAGACAACAGGGCTTGGTGAAGGGTAATGGTGGCTGGGAGTGGGCTGCAGATCTTAAGGGGGGGTTGGAGAACAGGTGGTGACGTGCTCAAGGAGCTCACGACAAGAAAAGCTCCGTATCAAAAGCCTGTCGACCTCTCTGGGAGCTTATTTCAGTTTTGGCGATGACAAGGTGTGACCTGATATGCATGACGTTTAATGCGAGTTATCTTGCATATCAGAGAACCACATCCATGGTCATTCATGGCTATTGAAGTGGGCTTTTATCTACAGAAACATGACCGAGTGCTTGAAAAGCTTAATCACAGAAGATAAATGGATTATCAGGATCTCAAAGGTCAGAAGGTCCCGACTGATGCATCAGCATATGGACCTTCATTCCAAACCCAGGAAGCGTCTGCATACTTTAGTACTACTCTGTATAGGAGGACATTACAGTGAGTGGAAATGATTCCTTCTGTTAGCCATAAGAGAGAGTCAATAGACACTTGGGACACTGCAGAGGTAAGTTCACTTACCATAAAGATTGATGAAGCGGATGCAGCTCTCAACCACACGCGGGATGGCTTGGCCAGAGTCCTTAAAACCAAGAGCATGACACAAACCATTTAAAAACACACCAACACACGTTGAGCATGAAAAAGACTCACTTATCATGTAATCATGTAACTTCACACAAGCAAGTACTAACATAGTCTTCTCAAACAGAGTTCAGGTTTTTGTTTTTCTGCCATTCATGTTAGTAGTGGAAAGGGAGGGCTCATCTAAAGAGAAGGTTTACATGCAGCCCCATCTCAGCTCCATCTGACTTGCATTCTCTCTGGGCCTGGCCTGCTTCATGGAACAGCAGACCAAATATGCCACTGAGTCATAGGTATGGTTAAAGTCTGGTGACTAAATCTGGTGACGAATGAATTATAATACCAACATCTGGATGCCATGCCATTGAAAAGCAACTCATTTCAGGGTTTTCATTTTGTCCATTTCTTGGAAAATCCTGCTCAAGTTTCCCTTCACCAAACTTTTAAGTTCATCGGATGGTTACATTTCCTGGTTACATACAGGTTCCATAAATACATCATACACAATTAAAATAGCCACCTCAGATACCTCAGGGGTTAGAGTGGACTAACTACGTGCATTAGACCTGTCTGGTTGCTGACTCAGTTGGAGATGGTTTCGAGATGAAGCCCAGTGTAAACCTTCTCAGAGTGACACACAGTACAGCAACCCACACACACGTGCATTTGAGTAAGCATACCACAGTTCTCTCTCTCACTCATCTCATACACACACTCACAAGCACGCATATGCGTGCGTGCTTACACACACGCGCACACACACACACACACACACACACACACACACACACACACACACACACACACACACACACACACACACACACACACACACACACACACACACACACACACACAGACACACAGACACACAGACACACAGACACACAGACACACAGACACAGGTGAGTGGTAATGACAGGTGTGGTTAAGAGCAGAGAAACAGGAAGGGAATGTAACCATGCAGATGTCAACCCCCAGCAGCCCAGCAGTATGTGACTCTACCTGATGACGGGTGTGAGAGTTCCTGCGTCCACGGCTACAAGCGTCAGAGGAAGCAGAGAGAAGGAATAGAGAGAGAGAGAAAGAAGGAGTGAGACAGACAGAGAGGAGGAGGGGGAGGAGTGAGAGAGATGGAGAGAAGCGATACCCAGGTTATTAAGTTCCCACTCCCAGCCACCAGTGGAGAGCCTGTACACCTCCTCAGTCTGCCCATTTACTTCTGTTGCTCTTGTGCTCTTTCTGTCTCTACACACACACACACACACACACACACACACACACACACGCACACGCAGACGCACACACATTTACTCTGCCTTTGCTTGGTTCATTCCGTGTGCAAAAATCTATGTGTACCCACCCTAACTGTGTGACCATTTCTGGTTCACCCAAGGCAGACTGATGAGGCTAGAAGTGAAAAGATGGTTAAGCATGAACCCACACACACATACACACACACACACACACACACACACACACACACATACACACACACACACACTCGATGATCCCATCCCAGAAGAAGCAGAGCGCAGAGCGATATGAAGGATCGTCATCGGACAGCGGGGAGACGGTGTGTGTGTGTGTTGTGAGTGAGTGATTGAGCGTTAATGAGAGAGAGACGGTGAGTCTAGCCCGGCTGGTTTGGCGCGCCTGGTGGGCGGGGGGAGTGGTACCTTGATGTAGGCCTCCATGTTGCCGTTAAAGAGCTTAACGCTAAAGACGGAGCGCGGCCGGGGCCGCCGTGTGCCCCCCGGTTTCGGGGGGAGGGTGGGGGGCCTGCGGAGCACACAGAGAGTTACCCCCTAAAACTGCACTGCAACCCCCACCTGTGATCTCAACTGCTAGCGTTCATGTGTAACCTCAACCAAAAGGTCTCAAATAAAGACATTTGCAATTAATACATGGACATAAATATTAGCTCCATGTCATGTATTGATTACATGCCGTTATTATAGTGCTTACAATATATGTATGTCATTTTAATTAAGGGGTTGTGGAGTAATTGAATAAGAAGTCAATAAAGGTTTAATATGATAAATTATTATTTAAATTCAAATACAGTGTCCGATACACCATGTCTTGCAGGAGTTTCTTTCAGGAGTTTCTACTTCAGCTTCCACCAATCTGCAGTGCTCATCTGTCAATTGCGGCCATCTTGTGCAGGGCATTTTCCACTGCTGCCCAGTTTAATTTTGGGCCAGTGGGTAATTATGAGCTGCCACACATGGTCTCAAGAGTGCATGGCAGAAGGAGAGAGGGAGAGATGAAAGAGAAGATGGGCGAGGCTTCATCTGTGGTCCAAACACATGAGACTGTGGTCATGGTGGCTTCATTGCCTCTGTGCTGTATTACAGGCTGCCTGGGTGCATCTGCTCTCTGCTTGAGTTTGTCTGTGTGTGTGTGTGTTTGTGTGTGTGTGTGTGTGTTTGTGCTTGCGTAGTGTGTGTGTGCACAGGTTGATGCGTGTGTGTGTGTGTGTGTGTGTGTGTGTGTGTGTGTGTGTGTGTGTGTGTGTGTGTGTGTGTGTGTGGATGGGTGTATGTGTGTGCTTGCGTAGTGTGTGTGTGCATGTGTGTGTGAACATTGATTCTACAATTGCTCTAAACACTACTTCAAAGGCCAAAGAAATACCAGCTATGTATCAGCATGAGGGGGAAATATCCGTGGTCAGTGTGTGTGTGTGTGTGTGTTTGTGTGTGTGTGTGTGTGTGTGCGCACATGTGACCACAGACAAATGCTGGGCAGAAGGTTGGTGGGGTTTTGTGTGAGTATATATTCTTCTCTTTGTCATTCGGTCAGAGCAAATGAAGGAATAACAAAAGTTTAAAAAAATCTCCTTCACAGTAAGTGTGAGTGCGGTGAATGAGCTCTCTCACAGAAACCATCTCCCCTGCAAATCCAATCCATTTCCCTTTAAAATGTCAGAGAGTTTTAAGAGCCTTTTATCAGCTGCATCACCAGTCTTGGGGAATGGAACAGAGAGAAGGAGAGAGATAACGAAAGAAAGGCAAAGAGAGGATAAAGAGAGAGGGAGAGAGGGGGGAGGTAAAGAGAGGGAGAGAGAATAACAGAAAGAGGGGAAGAAAGGTAAGTTGGAGAGAGAGAGAGAGAAAGGGAGAGAGAGAGAGGTAGGCAGGGGGCCGTGAGCCAATCTTGCCCGTTAGAGCGCACTGCTGTGTGGGCAGAGAGGCGAGGGTAGAGCCCCTGGGGTGGCTGGGTGCTGCGTGCCATGCTGAGGGTCTGGGCAAAATTACAGCAGCAGGGAACCTCAAACATCTGTTCTGCTCTCAACAGCACACATACGCACACACACACAAACACTCACTCTCTTTCTTTCTCTCTCTCTCTCACACATACGCACACAAACACTCACTCTCTCTATCTCTCACACACACACACACACACACACACACACACACACTAACACACACACTAACACTAAAGTCTGATGTACTTTCAACTTTTGTGAGTATTGTCTTGCTGCACTGTGAAGCCTCAATCTTTTTCCCAATCCCCCCTCGAGGATGAGAAGTAGATTTGAGCAGAACGCTGCTGTTTGACAGAGTTTTACATCATCGATGACAACTTGGTTTTCAACCCTAACTGCCGGCGAAAGCGTTAGAGACCACACGCCGTGTGCTAGACAGCGAGGGGTTCATTGAGCCCAGAGTGCTGAGTGGCACCACTGATCTTACCAGACAAGGGCAGGAGAACATATCATGGTGTGTTTCTTTATGTTTACATTTGCAACTATGACACTCTCAAGAGTAGAGAGTGAGGAGAGAAAAATGAAGGAGTGAAAGAAAGAAAGAAAGAAAGAGGGAGAGACTATTTACCTGGTAGTCATGTATTCAGCCCGGTAACCTGTAGAAAGAGAGGAAGAGAGAGGAAGAGGGTTGTTGTTATTGTTCTCGCTTGCTTTTTGGCTTGTTTTTACTTTTGCATCTGTTTATGCAGTCCCACATTTCTTCTATAGGTCAAGCCAATAAAGCTGCCTGTCAGACACAACAATGCACTCAGACAAGGCGGGACAGAGGTGACAGTCATCCAGCCAGTAACCTAAGTGTGTGTGTGTGTGTGTGTGTGTGTGTGTGTGTGTGTGTGTGTGTATGTATGTGCTCAGTTAAGCATGAGCAGCCAACATGTGTGTGTGTGTGGAAAATGACTGTAACAGTCAAACACACACACACACACACACACACACACACACACACACACACACTGCTCAGAACAATGTGAAACAATTTCACAGTGGTCAGCAGTCATCAGCAAAACTCTCATGGTGACAAGAGGGTGGCCGCTGCTATGTCTGTAGCCCCTCTCAGAGCTGACTGAGGGAGAGGCTGCTCGTGTCTGTACTCAAAAATACCCAAACTCTGCACGTACTTTCATATCAAAATACACACACTATTTCAATAACATACTTTCATATTTCGAATCACACACCCAATATACACCTCACACCCACTGACTCTTTCTCTGTGTGTGAGAAACACGCACACACACAACGTGTGGGAGCTTAAGTAATGCTTGACTCAGCTGTATAATGTGTTGAGCCTGTGCCTCCTGCACTCATAGCCTGACGCACAGACAGCCATCTCACTGTTCTCATTGTGACATCATGAACAGCTGTCTTCCATGGCAAACGATTGGTTACACAAAGTCCCCAATGGCCAGTGATTGGTTCACTGCGGCTATTGTCTCTGACGCAGAGCTACATCAGAACTCCAGCCACACAGAATACAAAACCTTTCCACGTGCGGTTATGTCCTCACGGCCAGAGCCTTCCCCATTGTAGAGAGGTGCTGCTAGATCATCACCCTAACCATGACAACTAAATACCCTGCATAAACAGGTACCCCTGATAGATTGTCACTTGAATAGAGCCAGCCTGGAGCCACAACATGTGTGGTTCTGATCTGTTCTGCATTCACCTGTCATCTGGGGTGCTTATCACTGACATGCTGGGTGCTCCTGAGATGACTCGGGGCCCAGTCCTATGTGCTTACGTGTTTAACATTAGATTAAGTCGCATTGGACCAGATCCAGGACAAGCCCTTGAGTTCATGAGTCAAAAATACCCCATTTCCACCAAGGCGGTTCCAGAGCTCCACCAAATCTTTTCTGGTCTAGAACCAAGAACCGATTACATCAGGGGATAAGGGGAGAGATTATCATGACCAACAAGGCCAACTAAATCTTTGTGACTGCTATTAAAAAAAACAGAGCTGTTTAGCGAGATACTATGATCATCTGTTTTGCCAGTATGATTTGGTTACTAGCTAGCCTTATTAGCTACTTTTTTTTTTGTCTGTTGTGTTCCAGGGTGCTTATGTGTGCCACATGTCTGAGCAAACAGAGAAGGGGTTTTACAAACAAACTGTATTATTGTTGTCAAGATAATTACCCTCTCCCAGCGCCCGCTTCAGCAGGTCATGTTTGGCCTGCAGCTTGGAGATGAGATTGCTGCCTTCGAGAAACTCCCGGAATTTCTGTGGGGAGAGAGGAGAGAGAGAGGAGAGAGAGAGGAGAGGAAGAGAGAGAGAGAGAGAGAGAGAGAGAGGGGAGAGGAAGAGAGACAGAGAGATAAATTAGATTCATAATGAGGTGGAATGTGTCTGAGCAGTCTAGCTACCCAAGTTAAAGGACAAAGGGCAGTCACTTTCACACATGCGCATGCACACTCACTCTCTCTCTCTCTCACACACCCACGTGCAAAAACACACACACACACACACACACACACACACACACACACACACACACACACACAAGGTGCTTTAAGAAGCCTCTGGCTGGTAATTCTCATCCTTGGCTCCCCTGCTGGGATGCTAGAGACAGGAGACAGGCTGGTGCGTGACTCTTTTACCAAACAGCACCACCCACACAGGCCACCACTCACACACACACTCTCACACACACAACACCCCTTACTGTCCACCACATACACGCACCCCTCACTGTCACACACACACACACACACACACACACACACACACACACACACACACACACAATTGCACACTTCTATTCTACTTAATTCCGGCATAGGACAGGCTTCATTGTAATCCACTGAAGCGTGACCACCCTCAATGATGTCCCTGCATGACGTTAGCTTCACTTAGTGCGCGCGCACACACACACACACACACACACACACACACACACACACACACAGACAGACAGACACATACAGACACAGACAGACACTGACAGACACTGACAGACACTGACAGACACTGACAGACACTGACAGACACAGACAGACACAGACACACACTGACAGACACACACACACACACACACACACACACACACACTCACCATGAAGTAGAACTGCTCTGTCTCCTGCAGGTTGGCGCGTCTCTTGGCCAGGCTGGGTTTGCTCAGATAGGTGTCCGAGACGCTGGACCTGACTGACTCGGTGGAGCGGCTGTGGTGGAAACTCTCCGACACGTCATAGTCCTCCACCGTCACCATGTCCTGGACAGTGGTCAGTGTGGCCTCCGAGGTCTTCTTTATCTAGAGGGGGTCATTCAAAAACAAACTATGTTACCGCTTGTTAACATGTGTGTGTTAATTATCAGTATGTTGTTATATCTTTACTGATGTTACACAAGTACCCAATAAGGCTGGGCCAACCTTCTCTCTTTCAGTGAGAGTAGGGCCGGCAAGATGACCAACAAGCAAGAAGACACAGATAAACAATTCCTGTAACAACACCAGACGTTTATGTAAATATTACATTAAG
>NC_137926.1:18462861-18487118 GCF_963457725.1 Sprattus sprattus
ACAGAGAAGTGACAACCAGTGAGATTCATCAAAACAGGCATATCTTTTGGCGTGAGATGCATTGGAGTCAATGGCATTTTCATGCTAGCATGACAAAGGACATAAAAGCATGTGTCTCAGGAGTGGTGAGAGTGAGTAACCCTGATCCAACCAGGACGGCCGTAGACTCTAGAACTGATCTGGGCCTGGTCTGTCATACCATGTCATGGTCAACCCGAGGACCCAAGGTCCATTAAAAGGCCTTGAACAGGAGGATATCTGCATTAGGTTGGCCTAGTCCACATACATTAAATGTTGGTGGTGTTAAGTAAAACGGCTTGCTCCTTCAGTCTTCAACTGTTTCTTGACAGTCCATCAGACACACATACACACACACACACACACACACACACACACACACACACACACACACACACACACACACACACACACACACACACAAAAACGCAAACACACACAAAAACGCAAACACACACACACAGGCTTGGATGAATAACTGTAAAAGAACGCACGCTGCCTCTCCCAGATTTTCTGAGTACATAAACCTCAGGCTGTTCTCCTCTCTTCGGTTCAAACTGTAACCTACGTGTAACCACAAACTGATTGCACTCCCACCTTTATAAGTCACATCTGAACAAACCCAGGGCTGAGTGTCACTCATTCACCTCTTAAGGATTGTCCTGCCAGTCTTCTGTGGTCTTCACTGACAGACTATGAAAGCCCACAGGTGATGCAATGTCGCCAGACCCTTGTCCATTTTTGTTGAGCGACACTTTTCAGTTGGACTAAAAATTCACCTTTATACTTCCCTTCCTTCCCCTCTTTCCTCTCGTCTCTCATCCGTCCCTCCTTTGCCTCCCTCTACCCTGTCTCTGAATGAAAAGAAAATGCTTGGCTGGTGTTGCGGTGAGGTTTGTTGTGAGTGAGAGTGAGTATTAGCTAGCACGCCACCATCCATTATTTAGTAAACTACTAGTCGGAGGTGTCGACTGCGAGATTCAGTTACAGGAGCGTCTATTAGAAGCTGTTTGTAGCCCAAGGCCATAGGGCCCTATGGGTTTAGGGAATGACACTAATGATACCAACTTCTATTAAGCCAAATGTGCCGTGCACATCTATGTTGAGAGGACCAGGTTAAACACAAAGCAGTTACTGAGGTGGGTATGAGACTGCTGTAGCTGCAGGAAAAGGGGTGAAGCTGCTGTTTTGTGTGTGTGTGTGTGTGTGTGTGTGTGTGTGTGTTTGTGCTATGTATTTTTTTGGGGGGGGGGGGGGGGGGGGGTTAAGTACCCCAGCTTTGATCTAGTTCTCAGAGGGTTAAATCTTGCTAAAACAAATTCGGCAGATCTCTCTTCCTCAGGCAGAGATTAGTCTTCCTCACGCTGAGCCTGCACTCCCTGTGGCAGCCATGAGGCAGCTCTGCAGGCAGGCAGGAGCTTTGCATGATGGGGAAATAAGAGCTGTCAACACCTCAGCAAAAACCCTGGGCTTCTGTCTCATCCCTCCAACACTGCTAGTGCCACGCTTAAGTGCCATACAAATAAATGCAGAGCCCTGATCCAACGTTAAGATATGATTAAAACACTGGGGTCTTAACTTTGACGAGGCTTAATGAATTGGCACACACACACACACACACACATACAGACACAAACACACACCCACATACATACAGTGGTGACACAGGAGTGGAAAATGTGGGGAAAGACAAACTGACTGAAAAACGGATTCTGCAGGTAGCAGAAAGTGGGGTACGCTCACCCCTCCGTCTCTGTCAGAGAGGAAGCCGGGGTCCTGAGACAGGCCTCACCTGCCCCTCAGTGAGTGGGAACGAGAGGGCTACAGCTGATGCTGATAAACTAGTCATCAGCAGTCCGGCTGCCTTGGCCCGCTCCGTGTGGAAGCCAAGGGTAGGGGTGTCAAGGAAACAGCTGCCTCGGAATTCCTCTTTGAAAAAAAACAAATCCAACCAAACAAAACCATCCAATCCCATCTGTCCCAGAACTCATTTGACGACATCACCGGGATGCACCTTTCGGATTAGTTGGCGAAAGGGACCCTAACCCCCCCCCACCCCCATGAGGGTGGCTGGCAAATGCGGTATCAAAAAGCAGGAAATGCCCTGACCTCACTTCCTGTCCTTGTGAGCTTCCTCTATGTCATGATCGAGAGGAGCGGAGCCAAACACTGTTCCCATGACAGCTGTTAGGGACGGGATGGGGACGGGATGGGATGGGTTGGGAGCGGGCTTTCTGCACCGCAGCGGCAGTGAGGGTTTGATAGGCTCGCACCGGAATGCACCGACTGTGCAAAACCACAAATAGAACATGCAAGCCTTTCTGAAAGACAAAGAGCTGTCCTGCTTTGAACACTTATTACTGTGACAGTGTGTGGCTGTGTTGTGCAGACTTGTGTCTGTTGGGCCGGTGCCTCCTTTCTGCCCCACACACACACACACACACACACACACACACACACATTCACACAGACACACACTTCAAACTTTTCAAATTGCCTCCACAAGTCCCGCCACCTGCCTGTGCTTCCAGCTTCAGCTGTGAACCCTGGTTCCCACCCCTGCCTCCTGCAACTCGCCTGAAAACGGAGTGGGGAGTGGGTGGGGAGGTAGGGGGGAGGAGAGGAGCGAGATGAGCACTGGGGCGTGAAAGAGGACCGCAGATAGGGAAGGAGGAGGAAAGAAAAGAAACATGAAGAAAAGAAAGGGCTGTAGAGACGTGTCTGTGTGAAGGAGTGCGTGGGTGTTGGAGGAACGTGATTGTAATCCCAAACACAGCAGCAACAGCACTGGTTCTGGAAGTACCTCGTCTTCTGCTTCTCTCTCATCTTCAGAACTGATTCACTAGAATTCTAAGTCAGGGAGCCCAAATACAGATGCAAACACAACAGACCTGGACAGCCTTCAAACAGTACACAACACCACACAGAAGTGTGGACGAGTAGAAGAGATGGCAAGATACCCGTAGAGGATGTGTGTGTGTGTGTGTGTGTGTGTGTGTGTGTGTGTGTGTGTGTGTGTGTGTGTGTGTGTGTGTGTGTGTGTGTGTGTGTAAAGTTTCCCAGTGGATGACAACTTTCAAACTTGACATAACTCACCTAAAGTTCACACAGCTCCACTACTCCTGATGACTACTTCCTGCCAACAACCTTTTAAACTCATAAAGCTGCATGTCCTCACAGACAGATCAGATCAGGTTTACTGTCTCAGTTAGCGTCAGACCACTTTTTCAGTTAACAACTGACCACCGTCTCAGTTAATGACTGACCACTGTCTCAGATAGCGACTGACCACTGTCTCAGATAGCGACTGACCACTTTCTCAGTTAGCAACTCTGAATCAGAACAGTGCCACATCAATTTTTTGTGTCTCACCTCCTCGTTCTCGATATTGAGCGTGGCGAGACGTGACTGCAGCTGCTGGAACCTGAGCATGAGCTCGGCCTGCACCGGGGGCTGTGCAGTGATCTGGCATACCTGAGAAGAAGAAGAGCAACACACACCATCAGAGACTAGCAAGTGCTCCAGGGTCACTTAACAGGTTCAACAGTCAGAAATCAGACATGCTCTTGTTACAGTTGCACTTGGGTTAGAATAACGTGATGGGGACAAACCCTTACCTAAACTTGACCCCAAATGATATGCCCTCATCTTTATGCTAATAATTACTGACTTTTGGAAGTTGTAGTGTATAAACAAATACTTGATTTCCATGACGAAGGAAAATAATGACAAAGCCAAAGGGCTTTACATACATGTTTTACAGTGGATTTGGGGACAACACTTTCGGCACTGTTCTAGGCAGCTTCTACAGGACGCCATATAACCAAAACATCTACTACTGTGTACCAGAAGTCTCTTCTGACCTCTACTCATCGTCTGAGGCGCAGACTCTTTCCTCTGATCTGAAATGACAGGAGCACTCTCACACAAAACCCCCACGCCATTCCCACACCTGCTAAAGCAATCATGAGCGCAACTCATTAGGGCCAGGCCACAGTTTTGTTTTCATTGCCGTTAAAATGTAGAAAACAACCCAGACAGCCCCGTAACAATGGGCCATAAACACCAGGCAGACATGATATCACACACTCCAAACTGCCTGTCTGTGAGCAGGCCTCAATAAAAAGCTAGCATTAAAACCCGCTTAAGGCTGCAGGAAAAAACAAGCAGAAAAAAAAAGAACAATCTGTTCCGAGCCATCCCATAAAAAAAACAAAAACTTGGAGGTTTAGAGTTTGAGGCGGAAACGAAGCTGCCTAATTCACAACTCATTTAGCTCTTCACGAGTCTGGCTTTCTCCTGTGGATCTCATACAAGAGCAGTGGGAGGCATTGCCATTCTGGCAGAACACTCTAGAAAGCTGGTGTTCATTTAAGAGACGACTTCACGGGCATTAACTCTCAACTTCACAAACATTTAATGGAGCCAGAGCTACATTCAGCAGTTAAAAGGGCCGCATAGCTAGCCTACAACACTATGCAAAGTGTGTAAGCAAAGAGGGTAAATGTGTTATTGGTGTTATTGGGCTGAAAACTAGACCGTCTTTCTGCTCTGGTGCCCTGAAGCATCTGCGCTGAACTGCCTCTGAGGCGGCCTGGCGAAGGGAGACAGTGCAAAGCTTTGCTCGACTCATACAGGGTGGCTGCAGGGCAACACAAACAAGCTCATGCTACTGTTATCACGCCCAATCTGCACAGCTGCCTCAAACAAACACAAAACAGATAAGGCTCTTTCAAAAAGGACATTTAGGTTATAAGATTCTGACTTTAAAAACATACTGCAGGCTTTCATTTGAAGAAAAAAAAAAACTTCCTTCCAACCTATTTATATTTTCAACAACAGATACACACAGAGCGCAAAAGTATTTCAACAGATAGATGAGCTCCATTACTGTGTAACCAATTTCTCACCAGGCAACCGCGGAACCCAAAGCATACAGACTGTAAATTCTGCTCCTGTGCAAGCTGCCAATTACCATTTTTGATTTGATTTGCTACAGTCTAACTAAGAGCACATGCAAGCAAACCATCTGAATGTCCCTAAGATAAGCTGAGCACAGCTTCCTGTCAGTGATTTGATTCCTGTTTGTCGGTGGCATAACGCCCGTCCTCGAACACTGACCTCGTCACCCATGTGGGACTGGAACTCGAACTTGCTGGGGGGGCAGAAGGCGGAGGGGTACATCTCCATGAAGCGCTGGCGGTCACTACGGGGGTCCAGGCTGTCCACCGCGTTCTCGATGATGTCCAGGCCCTCGTGCCGTGATGTCTCCAGGTTGTACTCGGCAGACAGGTAGGTGCGCAGCGCACGGTTCAGGCTGGCGTGGTACCCCAGGTCACAGCACTAGTGCCATACAACACACACAAACACACACAGACATACACATACACACACAGTGAGAGGGAGGCTCTATTGCTACACATCATCTTAGTACAAAGTAGTTTTCTAGTCCCATGTTTGGTTGATGTTACTCATTTCATACAGGAGAAAGAAAAATGCCTCGTCATGCTTTTATTCCATAGATCGCAGGGCCTTTGAAGTTGCTAAATGATTAGTTCTGCCTGAGCATCTGTACACCTACCGCAATCATACTCATAAGTTCTCTCCTAGATATAATCAAAAGACTGAATAATCATCAGTAATTACAACATTATGCAAATGAGGATCATTGTCGCTGATGAGTTCTGATAAGGACAGTTTTAGACAATAAACAAACAATTTGCATTTTAAGAAGAGCTCTTGCTGAATAGTCACTGCAGCTCAAGAGACTCCGTTAATCAGCGGTTTGTAAATACACAACAGATTATAAAACTAAGTGACGGGAAAGTCTGTTTCTGTCTGCTACATGCTTGTTTATCCATGGCTTCAAGCACATTATGAACATACAGTACATCCTGCTGTCATGATTAGCAAGACCATTCCTTAATTCTCTATCTACATTTAAAGTGTGTATACAAGGTGTATACAGAGTTCTTCTGACATGATGATCGTCACCAAAAGGTTATGTAAAGAAGCGTGTCTGTTGCTAGTAAGAGCTTAACTGCATTGGGCTAATCTGTACTCCTTCTTGAGAAGCAGAGAGCCTGCAATGCCACCGTCATGACTTCAGAGAGTCTGCCGTTAGCGTGCTGCGAGTCATCTTTGGAGATGCTCTTGTCACCGTGGGTTTAAGTGCCCGCTGAGAGATGCCATAGAAATGCAGATGTGATGGAAACGCGTCATGCCCTGCTGGAGGCTGAGGCAGCTCAGTGTCGCTCGAGGCCAACGCGTGGCAGTGTGTCGCATCTGCGCTGCTACCATCCTTACTCCCTGCAGGCTAGGCTCAAGATGCTAGTGAATTAGGTATAAACACACACACACACACACACACACACACACACACACACACCATGCTCCGAAACACACACATACCACGCACGCAAAACAAAAACAGACCTCGCACTTCAGGAGGCATACTACTCAAAAACTGTAGTAGCCCAAACAACACTACCACTCGCACTCTCCTAGGGAACACAGACACACACACACACACACACTTGTTGATAACACACTCGTTGAGATGGCATCCTTCAGGGGGCATACGACACTAAAAGAGTCGAGGCATGCAGTACTGCCCCACACACACTCCCTTTAGTAAAAAAGAGGTGCATTATTCAAAGGGTCATGCTCTTGGGAGAACACATGAACACCTGCAGCACGATATTACTAAGACAAAGTCATTCAGCCTGATATGATTACATAACTACGATAGTATGATAAACTTGAACTTGAACTGCTCCAGTCCAAGCCAGCATTGGTCTGACTACTCACAAAGTGAATGTGCAAGTAAATGATGAAATCACTCCAACGGTCAATATTACTCATTGTGATAGCACCTCCTGCAATATCTAACTTTCTAGAGGTACACTTGAATGCCCATAAATGGCACCAAACAAACATGGTTGTTTACAGAGCTCTAGTTTTACGACTAAGTTAAGCTTTAAGCTGGGCTATGAAGCCCCCCCAGCATCTCCTCAGATGAGGGATTTCATATAGAAAGCCTCTGAAGACGCTGTACATCAGCCTCATACTAGGCTTTGTTTCAGAACCCCTATACAGCCTGAATGTGGGAACAAAAAAGCCTTTGTGTCAAACTTTAGCTTCATAAATAACCCACACAAGACCTCTGTCTAGTGCTCCTTGAGGCATGCAGGGAGGTGAAGAAGTGAAAATATGGACAGCACGGGAAGAGAGGGCAGATGGCATGCCACTGAGGAGAGGTCATGTTTCCTCCATCCCTCCATAGCCCCGGCTGGAGAGGGGAACAAGAGAGGGGTGCACAGGACACCTCCCAGAGGGCCCTGCTCTTTGCTGGGTCCCCGGTGCAGAAAGGCCCGGAAAAAGGAGGTGTTTGTTTTAGGGGTGAATGATTTAAAAAAAATAAAAAATAAAAACTCAGGAAGCAGCATTCATAAATAAATCATAGGGGATGTGGCTGAGGTGAGGGGGTTATGCTTTTTAAGAATGAGGAGAAGGATCAGATGGATGTCTGGAGACTGATGCGAGCCAGACAGGACAGACCCACAGGAGGCCCACTCAGTCATTCACAGAAACTGGGTTTCCAGGCCAGTGACTATTTGAATGTATGAGTGACTGAGTGACTTGAGTGAGTATGTGTGTGCGTTCATATGTATGTGAGTGTGCATTCATATGTGTGTGTGTGTGTGTGTGTGTGTGTGTGTGTGTGTGTGTGTGTGTGTGTGTGTGTGTGTGTGTGTGTGTGTGTGTGTGTATGTGTGTGTGTGTGTGTGTGTGTGTGTGTGTGCGCGCACATGGTAGGGGAGGAGGTCTACATGTATGTGAGAGGGGGTAAAACTAGATGTATGGGAGCTCTTTTCATAGCTGCTTGTTGGTCACTGGTCATACCATTAGGCATGTGAACACTAGTAACCAGGGATTAACACAATGGCCATTTCAAGCCTTGTAAGTTATTTTACAATACATAAAAAGTCAGCATCGGACAAATTGGTATGATTTCATTTCTTGAGACCGGTTGTTCCTGAACCATATCAGGGACTGGCTGTTAACAGTTTTGAGGTTGATGATTCAGAGCTTGTTAGCGAGTTTTAAGAATGACTGAACATATTATTGGGAACTCATGCCTGGCGTTGAGCATACTGACTGTGTCCTTGTCTGGTGAGGAGGTAAGGTCACTGTGCCTGCAGGCCCACTCCTCAGGGCTTCTAGAACTTTCCATCTCACTGCCACTGAGCCAACACAATTTCCACCCCAGCATGCAGTCTGCACACCAGTGTTCTCTTCCCTACCACACATTTCACACAGCTAAATCCATGACTGTGTTCACACACACACTTTAAAAATAAAAAAAAACACACAAAACAAGACAATCTCTTCAAAGGTTGCAGGGAATGCTTCGTTGCACAGTATATTTCAACATACAGAGCTAACAGAGAAAACGAGATACAGATTTGCACTAAAATATATACATATATATATATATATTTTCCTCTCCTGCTGACTGTCTTCAGAGGTCTTAAGAGCTTAAATTTAAAGCACCATCTTTGGGACTTTAGTGGAGCATGTGTTGACTTTACACACACACACACACACACACACACACACACACACGCACAACCACACACACAATCACACATACACACACCCACACACAACCACACACACATCAAAGCAGACCTGAATACAATGTCAGCCAATGTATTCATTATGTGACATTAATGAGGGGCTCAGAAATAATAGATTTTATGTTTTTCCCCAGACACACACACACACAGAAGACACACACTCGTCTGTGTGTGGCTCAACTGTGGGACTGCGCCTGTCTGTCTGACTGTATGCCTGCCAGATCCCTTTTGGTTCCTCTTCTGAATATAAAAAGTTTCTGGGGCTAAAAATAACGTGGCCTCCCACGGTACTTACATCAATTAAGTCAGACAAATCGTGGATGTAGTACTTGAAAACGGAGGAGTTCGTCGCTTCAAGCGTCAGAAGGTACTCGTTCCGAGCTTTGATGGACTTCAGCTTGTTCTCCGAGTACTTGGCTGCCCGCTGTTGTGAGAGAGATGGGGGGAGAAAAAAATGAGACAGGTATATAATTAGAGGAACGTTCTTTATTGTCAGCTTCAGCGGGCTTTGGTGTCCGTCTAAGCTTCTCACTCCACTCTGCAGGCTGACTAGCATGCGCCAGCGTCTAAAAATACCACCGCAAGACATAATTAGGCTCCCCAATGTGACACAAAACAAAGACAGAAATACACTGATGGGAGATTAAGAAACAACAGTCTCGACTAGGCCCCACTGGCAGTCGTTTAAAGGAGGAGAAGGAAAAGAGGGGAGAAAAAAGCAACAATGTTCGACTAACTTCCTCTTCCTCTTGTCCTGCAGCCAGACATGGCAGTGGTGTTACTCACACACCCAAGTTCTGCCATGACTGACCAGTGGGCACTGACTCACACAAACACACACTCAATATTACTGCAATTCCACAGTGCATTCCAGGAAGCGAACATGAAAGATGACACAAGAAATGTGTTGCTTCCTATTGCCAGTAAATCAAATGTCAGAGCAGTAACACAAGCCGGGCTGGCAGGGGGGGGGGGGGGGGAGAGAGAGAGAGAGAGAGAGAGAGAGAGAGAGAGAGAATGACTGAAAGAAATTGCTAACAAACAAAAACAAGCACACAAACTTATACACACACACACACACACACACACACACACACACACACACACACACACACACACACACACAGAAAGAAAGAAAGAGGGAGAGAGACAGACACACAGGAAGTGAGAGAGGAAGACAGAACCAAGAGCAAAAACATGGTGATCTATAGTAGAATCCTGTGGAAGAATGGAGGAATGGTTTCCGTCACTGTCGCCCACACTGCTGCGTGAAGGATGGGGTTTGGCGTAGGCCTCTGTGACACAGACCAAACTCACTGACCTATGTCTAAACCCATATCCTGCTGGGGTTGGAACACACTGCTGTAACGTCTAGGACTGCAATCCTGGGACTGTGTGTGTGTGTGTGTGTGTGTGTGTGTGTGTGTGTGTGTGTCCAGCCCCACCTTCTCCTTCATCTTCTCCATCTTCTTCACGGAGCTGCGCCGCTGGTGCCTGTCCTCCTGGAGGCGGAGGTGGAAGACGGGGCCGCTCTGCTTCTCCTCCTGCTTCTCCGCATCCTTCAGCTTGATCTCCGCACTCAGGCTCTCCGTGTGGTACATGTGGTATGTCTTCATCACCTGTAGAGAAGGAGGAGAGAGGGTCAGACATGTGTGTGTGTGTGTTTTTTTTCCCCTAGCTTCCAGAATGGTATGTGTGTTACATCTGCATAATATTTGGGAGAGGATAGGTTTGTGAAAGCAAGTTTGGGAGAGACTGTGTGTGTGTGTGTGTGTGTGTGTGTGTGTGTGTGTGTGTGTGTGTGTAACAAGCAGTATGGCTTTATCCGCAGAGGGAGAGCAGAGGCTAAAGGTTAAATGTTAAAGTTCACACAGGTCATTCATAAAAGGCCGTCAGAAAAGCTTTCATCGCTGTCCATATCTCACAAAAATAAATCCTGGCTTTACCTTTATCTATGCACTTCACAAGGACAGACTGAAGCAGGAGGAGAAATAAAGGAGTGAATGAGAAGAGGAGAGAGAAGAAAATAAAATAAAAAGAGAGAAGATTGGAAGAAAGGGAGAGAGAGAGAAGTTTGAGGATAGAGTGGCGAAACATGGGTGAAAGTGAGAGAGTCACCCAGAGAGACAGGGTGTTCTTTCACATGTGAGGCGTCTCTGTGACCTTGGGACACAATAAAGAGGCTAATTCAGAGGACTGCTAAGAAGACGTCATCCCCAGTGGCCGGGAATCTGAGTCCCATACCGCCTTGAATGGAAAGAACACACTTAGGATTGTTCCATAAGCATGCAAAGACTGCACACTAATGGGACACCAGGGGGAGAGGGATATACCCCTGGCACCCCTTTACTACCCCCACTGTAAGTAAGTGTATGTGCCCATCCCATATATTGCATTGTATACATTCTTCATTGAGATTTATGCGGTCTGTCTGTCTCATTACAAGGGCTGTCTCCCCCAGGTAGTGGGGTAGAAACAGCTACGTGGAGCCATGGGAGAGGGTCAGAGTGGAGGTTCATGTTTTATTACATGAGAGACAGCCCCCTGCAGACACACACACACACACACACACACACCCCCTGATGCGCACATACAGAGCACTATGTGGCCTCCTGCAGACAGACACACACACACACAACCCTGACACACACACACACACCCCTGACACACACAAACAGAGCACTCTGTGGCCTCCGGCACGCACACACACACACACACACAGAGCACTCTGTGGCCTCCTGCAGAGAGACACATTAGCTCTGCGCTCCAACAGCACCCAGATAACAACCACTTCCCCCTCGCTGAGTCACAGCCATTACTCACGATTCCTCCTATTAACGCATACACGTGTGTGTGTGTGTGTGTGTGTGTGTGTGTGTGTGTGTGAGAAAGTGTAGGTGTGTGTGTATGTGTTTAAGTGTAGGTGTAGGTGTGTGTGTGTGTCTCAGACAGAAAGAGAGCAGCTATCAAGAGACTCGCTCTGATTTTATCACTGCTCTTTGACAGGAACTTCAAACTACACAAGAAATGGAGTCTAATGCAGAGGGGTAAGGGGAAGGAGAATAGGAGGAACCCATTCTCCAGTAACTAAATCACCCTAGAGCTTTTCCAGGAAATCTTCCCTTTCTCACGGCTAGCAGAAAGGACAGGAAGTACAATACAGCTGTGATGACTAAGACACGCAGACATCTCTGGACCGCTTTACTCACTCTTGGGTGAGGAACGGAACCTTGAACCAAGTTAATGTGAGAATGCAGAGGATGTTAAATGAAAAAAATCAACAGCCAGGTGATAAGTGTAATGCGGATAAAAAGAAAGCCCTTTAGGGATCTTCAGACCATCTGCCTTAAAGTCCCCTCTAAGAGCCTTTACAGGCCTCTTGTTATAGGAATCCTGGTATCTTCCTCAAGGTATTACTTTCACAGCATTTTTCCACATTTGACAGGTGCCATAAGGGTTCAATTCAAGGAAAGAAATATGCAAAATCTTCCAAAAACAACTCATAAACCTTGCAGATATATAAGTTTCTTTGACCTTGCATACTTTAAGGCGAGCTCCGTGTGTGTGCTCGCGTGAAAGCCTGACTGAAATTACTTTCCCTTCTGTTCACACTTGTGTTTATTTTTTAGCTACTGGAGGTGCTAAACCAGGGATACTTCTGGTACCGTGGGTCTGTAATAATAAAGGGGCGCTTTTCCACTGAGGTATGATCTACAGGGGCTAGGGAGCTCCGTGAGCTTGAAGGCTGAGCTCAGCATCATTTGAGCAATAGTCTTAAAGGCACAGTCCAGTGCCAGTCCAGTTCCTGTTCCAGTGAAAGGTTGTTGATATTTTCAGCTCAAGAGCGAATCAAATTACACCCGGAGGGAAGGTTCTCCTGCAACACATGTCTGTGCCACTTTGTTTCTCTTCCCACGGACGTGAGGGTGATGGCGATTTATATCTGGTTTTCTGTTTGGGCTTCAGGGAGTCAGCAGATCAAGAGATCTTTCAAGCAGGACATCAGACCCGAAACCACAGTGAGCTCGGGGCGGTCACAGGCAGAACAGAGACAAAGAATCTGTGTGTCTTGAGACAAAGCGGAGTTGACGGAGCTGCCATTTCTTAGCCATGCAATTCAGCTCCTTAAGCCTCAGCTCTGAAGGCAGCAGTGGTGGGGCCCAGCAGGACAGAGGGAGGCTCTGCTGGGCTGGGCTGGGCCAGGCTGTCAGAGGCAGTCTGAGGCCATCTAAGGTTACTGGCTCCAGAGTGGAACCAGGAGCAGCCGTCCTGGCCTCCGTCGCTGTCTGTTTTCTTACTGTATGCCGTGACACAAACCTCAAACTGAAAAAAAGGAAAAAGAGCACGCCATGCCAACGATCCTCCTGTTCTCCTCCAAAGTAAACACAGGCAGAGGGAGTGCCCTGGTCCTGCAGCTTGGCGTGGCGCTTGCGCTCGGCGAGTCCGGGGGAGGATAATTGGGGAAGCCACTAAGCCGGCCGGCCGGCCAGGAACAGGCCTTCGCCTTCCCACTCGCTGGTCGGGAAGCCGGCGTGGCACTGTTTGTGTTTCTGCTAGTTTTAGAAGGACAGAATTTAGCGCCACACCGGGCCTGTTATTTTGGCTGGCTGTGGTCCTCTGTGGTGGCGCTGCATTCTGATGCAATGGAGCCCACTGTGCAATGTCTCCCTCTCCACAGGGTAAACCAGGTCAGACGGACAGCATTCATGTTGCGTCTGTGTCTCTGTGGCGAGTACAGTAGTTGTTTTTCTACAAACAAAACAAACAAAGCTATTTCTATGGTGTGGACCATTTCTTGTATTTCTGATCTCAGTAAATACAAGATAGATGATCTTCCTTGTCTTCTGTTGCAAAATTACCATAGTGACTTGTGCAAAAGCATCACCCCCAGGAGGAAAGTGCTTTGGGAAGTCAACACACCAAAGGTTTTATTTCAAGATGAGGCAGAGCGACAGCCTCCTGTGACACCAGGAAACAGTCCCAGATGGATTACTGTTGCCTCTCTGGGGAGTTGGACAGACAGAAGAAGCCACATGTTGTGTCTAACTGCACAAGTAAATACCACGGGCTGGGTCTGTGGGCCTGACCATGAGCCATGGCAATTGGCGTTCTCGTGCGACAGGAAGCAGGAAGTGGAGACTGGATTGTTCGGTGTTACTGGTGATAAGAGACAGAACATACAGTTCCTCGTCAAAGGTGCCTGTTCTGTTGCTAACCTCCAGCTGAGGTCATTGGAAGAAGTTAATTCCCGAATATCATTTCCTGTGTGTGTGTGTGTGTGTGTGTGTGTGTGTGTGTGTGTGTGTGTGTGTGTGCGTGCTTGTGTGTGATTCAGAACATCACTTTATCAGACTCATACCTCTTATCTAGATATTGGTCATCATTCTGACACTATGACGATCATCTGACTCAGCCATAAACACTTAAACTGTTTTATAAAAGATAGAAATCATTTTGTCATGTGAGTGAAGTCCAGGCCAGCTGCCTACTTTAACAAAAGAGCACTTATAACCTCTTAAAAACAAGCAATGTATCTGAATGTGGAGTGATTCATCAGAACTGAGGAGTACACTGTACGCGAAACACCACAGAAACAACATGAGCTAGCATGCCCCACTGAAGCCCATACAGAAGCAGGTGACTTAGGCCAACTCTGATACCTAACTGGGCCACTCAAATGACCAGAAGCAACTACACCAGCGGCACTGGCTCTTATTCTGTTCCCAGTGTGTGTGAAGGTCGAGTTTGTGAAGCATGACCAATCTGTGATTAGCAACTCTGCTACTGCTGCCAATTCAGACAGCAGAGAACAGAGAGCAAACTGCTGACTCCTGATATTGCAAACTGCTCATTCACCCTTTCAGACAAAACCATTACTATAAAACCTACAACGCTAATGGTTTGATCCCTTTGAGAGCACATACTGTATAAATAAAGGTCCTTTTCCATGTTGTTGAAACCATTGGAGGCACATACTACTATTTCAATCAACAAGTGAGGAAAATGGCCCATTCTTCTTTTCAAAGAGCCTGTGTGGAATGGGCTCCCCTAAGGGCAGAGATGTTGACTCCAGATAGAGAGGGAGTGGGGACTTAGATTGCACCGTGACTAGGACTGAATGCTGGCCGGAATTGGGCTGGTTCTGCCCTTAATACTGCAGATTAAGTCAAGAGTCCGGAGTGAAAACTGAGAAGACCTTCAGAGAAGGGCAGAGAGAAAGAAGTAGGGGGATAAAACACCAGCACTCACCGTGTAGAGCTCGTTCAGCACCTTCATCAGGTCCTCCTGCAGCTGAAAGGCTATCTCTTTACTCTGCAGAGGGAGAAGGAAGGAGGGGGGAAGGGGAGAGAGAGAAAAAAAAATATATTAATAACAATGTTTTAATCACAGTAATATCATGTATTAAATAATTATATGAGTGACAGAACTTTCTCCGACATACTCATCCCCAGAGCAATGTGGGACAATCACGATGATGATGAATGTGAAACAGAATGTCTGCTTATGCAGGTAAGATGTAAAGGGAGAATTAAGCTAAGTGAGAGAGACATGACAGACATGAAAGGAAAGGAAGAATTGCAGAGACGTATAGACAGACAGAGCCTCCCTCAGAGCGCAGGTAACTAAGCTCTTATTTTTAGTTTACTGGAGACGCGATCGCTGGCTGACAGATGGCGCGTTCGCTAGATCCGAAAGCATCATAAGACTCTATGAAGAGTGAGGAGGCTTTGAAAGAGATAGGAACTGCAAGGAAGCGTTGAAAGATGACACAGGCTATAGCATAGAAACAAAACCCACTCATACACAGACACACTCATGCACACACATGCACAAACATGCACATCTGGTTGCTCAAAGTGTTTTAACCCACACAAAGGTAAACTAAAAACATTACTTATAAAAGATCGGCTGCAGTGAATATTTAGATGTATGTGCACACATGAAGGCAGTAACAAGAGGAATTCATTTCCGTCTAAGTGTATTTCTGGAACATGATGATGGTAAGGGACAGGCTCTGCATTATTATCTGGAGCACTTTATTCAGCTACTGAGAACACTACATTTACCTCCCAAAGAACACAACTGACCTATTTAGACTAAGTGTCGTACAATTGTTACTTCCTGTGGAGATGCAACTTACCAGTACCCCAAAGGTTTATCTATATGGGAACTGGAGCTACCAGTTACCTGCCGATTGCCTGAATTAAATATGACATTTGAATGTAATTGTGTAACATTTACATCATTGCAGTCGTTTATTCTGACAAAGTCAGAATAGACGACTGACTGTATAACCTCTCATCATCCTGGTATGGATAAAATATCTTCGCTGAACTATCTCTTCTCTGTCTGTAGTAGCATTGCCTGTTAATCGGCACTCTTGCTTTGTGCCATCCATACTGCCCCTCCATTCCTTTAAATAGCCAGGAGTGCTCTCTGACAAACCAATGCATCAATCGGAAAAACTAAATTAAGATCACCTTCCATCACGCCTAATTATATGTCTTAGAAAACAAAGTTTCATACAGTGCAACGTTTTTGGAAGCCTGTCCTATAATAACCCACACCGTAGCTATTTATTCCCGCAATAGCTGGTCCAGGTGTTTAGTGAGGAGAGCTGTAGTGCTGTGTGATGGGTCGGAGGCTGCCGACGAGGATGCTTAGCACGCACAGGCCTCCCCCTAACTCAATCACCTCCGCACTAATCTTATTGCAGCCAATCTCAGCTAATCTCCGATAAGCTCTTATACCCCTGTATCAGGGTGGGATGACTGCGCTGAAATGCATGACACAGCAAAGCACAGGAGATAATGTCACAGCATAGCATAACACAACAGAGAGGAATAGAGCATGGCATGACACAGCAGAAACCAGCTTATCCATCTCATCCCATCCATCAAGTTATGGATATTTCATGCTCTTTCATTCCTCTGCAGCTTCTAAACTCAATATAATGTAGTTCCCCACACACAGGAAATACACCAGAACATCTAAATCCCCAAAACATGGCTGTCTGCTTACACAGTCAGGTCTAATTCCAAAGGCAAAGCTTTATGGGAGCAGCGTGTGGTCCCCAGAACTGACCGTGATGTGGGTAAAGCCAGAGACACAACAGACAACATCAAAGAACTAGTGGCGATGAAGGGTAAACGGCCAAAAAAGTTACACTTGAAACAAAACGCAGACGACAACCGATGGCCAACTAGCATGTACATACTGTGCCTGCGTCAGAGGAATAACTGTCCTTACCAGCAGGTCTGTACTAGTGTATATATTGTGTGTACATACACAGGTCTGTACTAGTATACAAAATATATAGTGCGTATAAACACACAAAGAGAGAGAGTCTGTATCAGTCAGTCTAAAAGGGAAACCGGAAGACCTAGGACTGCGGATATGCAAACCACAAACAAAGCAGTATTTGCTTACCGTTTTCACACCACGCATGGTTTCGTATTCGTAATATAGCTACTTCCACCCTAGAATATGTCTGATAAGGAGTTGCACGTGGCATCGTCGGCCTGGGGCGCCACGGGCTTGCACTCAGGTTGCTGACCCAGGTCAAGGTCAGTTCCACAGGTGCAGTGATCTGGATTGGCCGTGTAGGAAGGTAAAGGGCATTGCCAGGTCACAGTAATCCTCCCATATGATCCCCTTAAACCCTTAAAAGCTTCAGTCTGCTGATAAAGGTGATTTTCGGGGCTGATAAAGAGTTTAAGGCTGAGGAGGCCCAAGACCTGATGCAAAGAGGTCATGACCCTTCTAGAGTGTTACGGCATCCAACTTGAACTCTGTATGTGTGTGTGTGTGTAAGTCTGTGCAGGTAAGTGTAAACAGATGTTAACACTGTTACAGCTAAAAGCCGCTTGGGCAGACAGGCTTAAGTTAAGTTACCAGTAAACCAGTTAACACTTACCAGTTACAAGTTACCAGACCCTACTCTAACAAGCATCTGCATCATAAACAGTCTTCTACGGCAGTGACTTCAATTACGGTTGAGTTAGATGGCAAATCAAAACAGATCTCAGACTCAATATTTGCAAACAATCCTTTTGGTCACAGGTGTTTTGATGCCTTTCCCATAAGCCATTGGAAGTGAATGTTAAATGTAAAAGAGCAGAATCTCCTGGCATAACTCTGTCAGACTACTCTGTGTGTGAGAGGAAAAGAGAGTAAAAAAGCCATAGAGAGATTGAAAGATGGAAACAAAATAAAGAAAGAGAATGTGACATACACTTTGCTAGCCACATAACCAGGAAGATCTAAGCTACTTAAGCCAGGGACAGAAGGAAGTGAGTGAGTGTGTGTGCGTGTGTGTGGGTGTGTGTGTGTGTGAGTGTGTGTGAGTGTGTGTGAGTGTGTGTGAGTGTGTGTAAGTGTGTGTAAGTGTGTGTTAGTGAGTGAGTGTGTCTGTGTGTCTGTGTGTGTCTGTGTGTGCTCCGGAGATCAGTAATCCAGTTCAACCTTAAGTGATGGATCACACACATCACGCTGTGGCAACATGCAAGTCAGGTGCTATCACTGGAGGATAGACTGACATAATGACAAACCCATAAAACCAGCACACGCATGCACACAAACACATTCTCTCTCTCTCTCACACACACACACACACACACACACACGATGTCTACACGTGGATACCAGATGTGTACTAACCTGAAGTATATATACTAAACACAGACACAAACACCACCATCATCTCACACAAAGGTTCATAAACACACTGGCCCACAGACAGAGCAGGTAATTACATTTGTAGCCACCTGGAGCATCCACTGAAAACACACACACACACATATATACACATACACAACCCTACAGCAGGCCAGAGCACTTCCTATGTGACTCACAGGTGCTGAGATGGCAACGTAAGGACATGTGGACCTAACAACAGGAGTATTACTCACTGCCAAGAGCAGCTAAGTGTGCACACACACACACACACACACACACACACACACATATATATAAACAGAGCACTCTGTGGCCTCCTGCAGACACACACAGAGACACACACAAGCACACTCTTCCAGCCTGTTCTGCTTTTATTCCCTTCTTGGGAGGTAGAGCACAAACAGCATTAGTCGTATAAATAGAGCAAAGTCACCTCAATGAGTACACAGTTACTCACACACATTTATACACACACCAGCACGCAACATCGGGCTCACAAACACTCACAAAGAAGATATATTCACTCACGTATCAGACCTACATAGCTAGACACCGTAAAGCATTCACAAACACACAGAATGAGCTTGATGTCTTCGTTACTTAAATTCCATAAAATAAACATGAATCTGCAGACAGATCACACACACTCACTCTCTCTTTCTCTCCCTCTCTCCCTCAGCCTTATGTCTCTGTGTCTGTCTCTCGCTCTCTTTTTGTCTCTCTCTCTCTCTCTCTCTCTCTCTTTTTGTCTCTCTCTCTCCGTCTCTCTCTGTGTCTGTCTCTCTGATGGCTTTACCAGATGCTTAGTGGGAGTACGGTTACTCAGTCACTCTCAAGCCCATGGCTTTAACCCACCGCACTCTCACACTTCATAAGCCTCGCACGTGATGAAGACATCCACCGCCACCATGTTGCTAGAGGCCTGACAGTGATGTTCCAGCCAGAGCCAGACATTCTGCCCCAGAAACTAACAGCTTGAGTCAGCTATTATGTGGGCCTGCCAAAGTCCAGGAGGAGCAGTGGAAGCAGGGGAAACTATGGCACTCCTGTGAACTGATAACTATGAGAAAAGCCAATCTCAATTTACACTGTTCTAGGTGGGTGAGGTTAACTGGGTCATGAGAAATCAACAGAGAACTCTACGCAGAATCATTAAGATGATCATCATACAATGATGATGAGACAATGCTGTGAGAGGGAGTCTTTAACATCTAATTGGGAAGCCTGTGGTAACAGTAAAATAGAGAATATAATTGGACTGTGCATGTGGTGTGTGTGCGTGTGGTAGCATGAGTGTAAGTGAGCGTGTGTGTGTGTGTGTGTGTGTGTGTGTGTGTGTGTGTGTGTGTGTGTGTGTGGGTTCCAGTAAAGTAGAGCACATTACTGTACTGTCCACACCCATCTCACATTATTGGAGGGCCATGTTTCACAACACTACTAAAATCAATCCCCATGCAGTCAGCAGCTGGATGCGGAACTCTTTCCTAGGGGGGTCTGAACGACGTGGCCCAGCATGAACAGCACTGGGACAAATCCATACAAAACACTCACTCACTCCAGGCCACTGTGACAAAGCAGGGCTGTCACACTAAGGAAGTGTGTGTGTGTGTGTGTGTGTGTGTGTGTGTGTGTGTGTGTGTGTGTGTGTGTGTGTGTGTGTGTGTGTGTGGGAATAAAATCAATGAAATAATGGTTTACAAATAATAACCCCAAGTATAAATAATAAAAACAGGAAGTAAATGCAGGGAGTAAGGCTCCTAGAGCCAGGTCAGTCCTGTATCAATGCACTTCAATACTATTCCTTCAATGTTCCAGAATGTCTCAATACCTTGTAAAATAACTCCATTCAAGTGCTAGTTCAACCCTGTACTGTCATGTGGAGCTGATTTTATCATCAATATGCAGGCTAGGTATTAAAATGTATATTCTACAGAACTTGTCCTGCGATTGGAGAGGAACAGAGATCATATCATAAATACTGAACCATTTGTTTATCAGCCTATAAAACATGGATCATTGGGTGAGTTTAAAACATAAGTAAATAGGTTAATCCAAAGAGCATGGTATGCTACTATAAGAGCATCATCTCATGTGAAATATGATCCTGATGTCATACCGATTGCCAATGATAGATGTCTCAACCCTGACCAAGGGTTTTGAGAGATCACTCCAGACACCACTGACCTTGACACAGTGCAACTAAAGCACACCCGATAATAAATCATCTGACCTGCATCTGGGTCAGGGGGTTGTAATAAGAGGGCGCCAGTATGTCTTGGGTCCTAATGCAATAACCAAAGTTATAAGCCATTTACTGATCACATCTACCACTCTTATTTATCAAGTTAGATTAACAGATGCTTGCAGATCTTATAACTCCCCAACCTGGCAGCGGCTGCTGTGCTGGACCACACTAACAGGAAACAGATACACACACAGAAACGCAGAGAATTCATCCAAATACACAGAATGCAGCAAGTCTCACATACTGACGCCCGAGCGGGCAAATGACACTGCAAACCCTCTATGGGACGCTATGACAACAGCAGGACACTCAGCTGAACACCTGTGCCTCCCTCACAGACACATCAACAAAGATACAAAAAACACACACACACACACACACACAGCCAACATTCATACACAGTCACACACAAAAACAAAACAGAATATAAATACACACACAGACACGCATGCGCGCACTGACACACGCACTGACACACACACACACACACGCAGGCCTGAGGAAATCAGAGTGCAGGGGCTTTCCCTGCTGTGTGTCTTATTACTGCAGCTTTGCTCTAATTAGGTGACGCGTCTGTTTTCACACTCAAGTGAGAAACTGCCTGGAATCCCTACACACTCACACACACACACACACACACACACAAACACACGCACACACGCATAAACAGCAAACATTCTAACACACACACACACATGCACACACACACTACTGCACTCACACAAGGACATCATCACTCTATTCAGTGTGACACACACATAAACACACCTGATGGCATGATTAGACTGTGACGGTGTCTGTAATAATTCAGTGTGTGGAGGGGGGCAGGGGGATTGAGAATGTGGCTGGCCAGGACAGTTTGATGTGAAGATGCATTAATAGGTGTGTTATGCTGCACTTAGTCAGATTCATGTCATAATGTCTCACAGGCAAGTGGGATGGCCTATTTAATCAAATCTGAGTCAGTGTTTCTGGGCGTATGTCAAGGCTTCAGAGGACAAAGGTGGATAGGAGTACATCCTGATGCTGGAGAGGATGGTATGACGTGTGTGTATGTGTGTGTGTGTGTGTGTGTGTGTGTGTGTGTGTGGCTGGACAGGTGTGCTTTGCACGTTTCTGACTCGCAGCCTCAGAAAAAAGCCTACTCAGCACTCCTGTTCCCCGGCCTGAACAGAATGCAGTCTGTTATGTGTGTGTGTGTTACACACAGTTCATCAGGGCTCTCACATACAAGGCACAGCTAACCTCTGACCTTTAACCTTCAATGCTAAAACAACAGGAAATTCTTCCTCCCACTTCCTGTCCGTGGGGCCTGGTGGGGAGGAGGAAGAGCCGACCTGTCGTCCCCAGCAGCAGACAAGACCCTGAGCCCTCCACACAGGATGGGCTGCTCAGCTTTCCCACATAAAAAACATCCCTCTCTCCAACATCTCTCTCTCTCTCTCTCTTGCTCTCCAACATCTCTCTCTCTTGCTCTTCAACATCTCTCTCTCTCCCTCTCCAACATCGCTCGCCCTCTCCCCCTCCCCTCCCCCTCTCCCTCTCCCTCTCCCTCTCTCTCTCCAACATCTCTCTCTCCCTCCCCAACATATCTTCTCTCTTTCTCCAACATCTCTCTCTCTTTCTTGCTCTCCGACATCTCCCCCCCTCTCTCTCTTTCTTCCTCTTTTCCTTGTTCCCCAGTTAGACTCCTCTGTTCTGAGTGGGCTATGAACCCAATGGCATTGCCTTTGCCTTTCTACCTCTCGTGTCCAGTTTGTTTTCCCTCTGCGACTGCAAAATGTGAACATGAGAACAAGTAATCTGTAAGAGAGCAACCCAGCCCTCATCTGTTCAATGACCAAACACAGACACACACACAGGAAACAGACAGAAAAAATATCTCTGACACACACACACACACAGACACACACACACTTAATGGGTTCAGAGACTACATTTCTGCTCTGTCCTCATTAATACGCTCTAGATCAACCCACCCACCCACTCACCCACCCACCCACCCACACCCACACACACACACACGCAAATGGCGCGTACCTTTTTGAGCAGGCGTGTGGAGTCCTCACTGATCTGCATGAAGCGCATGATGACGTTGTTCAGGTAGATGTCGCTGAGTGTGGCGTGGTCCTTGCTCTCCCGTCGCACCTGGTTCAACAACAGGTACCAGCAGTTCACTGGAGACAACAGGTTCTGGTCTTTTCTACAGAGAGAGATAGAGAGGGGGAGGGGGGGGGGGCAGAGAGAGAAAGGGGCAGAATGGGTTAGGGAGAGAGGGAGAGGAAGAGATAAAGGTAAGATATGGGACCAGAAAAATCAAATGCCAACAGCCTGTTTCTCCTCTCTCCCATGATGGTTACTGTCCTACAAAGCAGCATCTGGAGTCACTAACTTCCATGTGTGTGAGTGCGCCCATGTGCGGTCCTATTTGGTGTGTGTGTGTGTGTGTGTGTGTGTGTGTGTGTGTGTGTGTGTGTGTGTGTGCGCGCATGATTTGTGTGTGGTAGTATGTGTGTGGCGAGTGTGTTCTTTGCAGCTGCAGTACACAGCAACATTTCTGGGGCATACTGTAGAGGCGTGGTTCTGGGACAAAGCCATGCTTACAGGGGAACGGCCACGCGGCTGCCACGTCCACACACACACACACACACACACACACACACACACACACACACACACACACACACACACGCCAAAATAAACCTGTGTTGGAGGCCTAGAGGACTGCGGGCCTAGAGGGACATGAGCTATTTGAGTGAGCCACAGTTTGCTGCAGCAGCACATTTTCAGTAGAGATTTTTACATGTAGTACAGAAGGGAGAGTAGAGAACACATACACACACACACACACACACACACACACATAGTACAGAAGTGAGAGTAGAGAACACACACACACACACGTAGCACAGAAGGGAGAGGTAGCTTTGAGAATGGAGGGGGAGAGGAAATTACTGTATAAAAATGTGTACTATCTGGGGGAAGAGGGAAAGGGAGGGATGCTTGTAAATGGGTGTATGAGTTAAACGAAAGACCGAACGAAACAGTGCGTGTGTGTGTGTGTGTGTGTGTGTGTGTGTCTGTGTGTGTTAATTTGTGAGGAAATTAGTTTGTGAGAGATGGCGAGTAATAAGGTTGAAGACAGTGCGAGACAGCAGCTCATGACTCCTGAGTGACTGAGTGACTTCCTCTGCATAACACTCTATATTCCCTGCAGAATTCATATGGAGGCTCTCCTCTGCTTCCTCTTCACCCACCCATCCACAAGCCCACCTACACACACACACACACACACACACACACACACACACACACACACACACACACACACACACACACACACACACACACACACACAAACTCACACCCAAACACATCAACACTACAAATGAGAGATGGCATTGTATCCCCCAAGCCTTGACCCATACCCCAATCCCACCCCCGACACACACACACACACACACACACACACACACACACACACACACACACCTCTGCACAAAAGGAAATACTAGAAAATGCACTGGCCAATCAACTTCCCCTCTTTCCTGCAGCACCCCTCTCTCCTGTCTTTCTCTCTCCCTCTTATCTGAATAACAGGATGCAATCCTCGCTTTGACAAATGACAGATTCCACATAAAGCCCATATTAGAGATTTGACTTGAGGCCGGAGT